>NW_026621975.1:20000-28348 GCF_003711565.1 Takifugu flavidus | reverse complement strand
CAGAAACCATCCAGAAGGTCCTCAACAACCTGAAGGAGGAGAACAGTTATGGAATCTCCCCAGACAGAAGCATCAACATCTTCCACTGTCTGATGGAGATGAAGGATCAGTCAGTCCATCAGGAGATCCAAGAGTTCCTGAAGTCAGGGGAGATATCAGAGAGGAACTGTCAGAGATCCACTGTTCAGCTCTGGCCTACCTGCTGCAGATGTCAGAGGAGGTTCTGGATGAGCTGAACCTGCGGCAGTACAACACCTCAGAGGAGGGACGACGTCGCCTGATTCCAGCTGTGAGGAACTGCAGGAAGGCCGAGTAAGTAAAGATTTTTGGGGCCAGACATCGGCGTTTAAATCAAGCGAGTGGATCATGTCAGGTAGCAATACCCCCTCCAGTGGTCATTCCTTCAATTCTTTATCTCCATTGCAGCGTCCATAAATTAAAAACAACAACAATTCATCCAGAAATGTTCAACACTGGCTGGATATAAGTTCAAAGGTCAATCCAGACAAACCAACATAAGGCAGGAATAATAGGAGCCACAAGTTAACTGACTATCATGAAATTACTGTCATGTCATTAAATCACTTTTGTTTGTTTGTAAACATCGTATTCGAACGACAGAAAAACACATTTTAACTAATGACACGTGACTATTTTGCTTCATTTGTTCAACGTAAAAACAGCCGGCCTCGTTGGTTTAAATGGGTGTTTTAGGTCTTTGTGGCGGTTCCGTTTGGAGCCTTTATGTGACCCACAAAGTTGTTTGACCTTTCCACACCCGTTAGGTGGCAACTTCATCACTAGCAACAAAAGGTGCAGTGAAAATGATTTGAAGGGAAACAGGCAGATATAACAGAAGCTGAGGGCAATCGATGCAACCAGAGACTCTGATGTCATCGATCGGATCGCTGAATTAAGACTTGACGCACCATCGTACAAATTGGATGAAATGCAAAATATCCAAAGAGCCGATAGACAGATAAAAAGATGCACGTTTCTTTAAACCATTTGCTATAATCATTTTAAATATTGAGTAATTATGAGCTGTTCTAAAATAAGACAAATGTTGAGAATAATTCAGTTGCATTTCAGATCTGATGGTCGTTCAAACTGTTGCTCTACGGTGTTGAATTTAGCTTTTCCAGGAAATGAGCTACATTTGTGTTGAGGTAGATTCTCAGATAAGTTGATGAGAAATCCCAAAGTTTGACTCACTATTTTTGTTTCATACACAACAGACTGCCTGGTAGTGTTCTTTCAACGAGTCATTGGGAAGTTGTGGCCTCAGCAATGACGTCAAACCCTTCTCATCTACGGGAGCTGAGCTTAAGCGAGAACCAAAGCCTGACAGATGCCGTAGTAAAGTTACTGTCTTCTGCAATGATGCATCCAAACTGCAGACTGGAGACGCTCAGGTCAGGAGGCCTCTGTTGGTCTTTGCTAAATTTCTTTACATTTTCTGCTTTTCTCTTCATTTTCAGATTTAGAAATGTGTTTTTATTTGCCCCATTTATTCCTTTTCCAGACTGAGACGCTGCAGTTTATCAGAGATCAGCTGTGCTCTCTGGCCTCGGCGCTGAGGTCCAATCCCTCCCATCTGAGGGTTCTGGACCTGAGTGGAACCAGCTGAAGGATCCAGGAGTGAAGCTGCTCTGTGGTTTTCTCCAGGATCCTCTCTGTGAGCTGGAGACTCTCAGGTCAGTCAGAGATGATCCAGTACTTTCCCAGGTGTAACTAGTTAGACAATAAATGTTTCCATGTTTGATCTTTGTTATAAACGTAGTGTTACAGTTCTCAGAAAAAAGACCACACAGGACAGATTTGCAGTATTAAATTGGTTGTGGAAATCTGTCCCATGTGAGGATGGTCATCAATGACTAGAAAGGAAGTATCAGTTGTAGATTTGTCTTGTTTTATTTTAGGCTGGCCACAAAACCGCCCAAACATTCAGACCAATCAAAAATGGTTCTTCCTGTCTTTTAAAGATCAGAAGGAAAACTAGAAACCCAAAAAGAAAGCTGCTGCAGTGTGCCATGCCCCTTCTCTCCTGAGAAAAGCCATCCCAAAAAAGAGAAAAGCCCAAGTGTGAAGTGAGCGCCCTGTTAAACCTTGGTACCGAAAGCCTGCAGTCATTCTCATCTTAGGTGGCTTCATTCCAGCCAGAAGCCCAAACCTGCCTCCCTCTTAAAGGGGCAGCAGGTCAGTCCAACCACAGAAACCTTCATGAAGATCTGAAGCTTTCAGCATCCACAATTGTTGCACCTCACTTCCATTGGAGTCCAAATCAGAAGTCAACAAGTTGATTCTACACTACACGATTCTACACAATGCAACCATTTTAAAAAGGTTTCCATCCATAAGTTTTCACACATTTTTATATAAATCTGTTGTTCATCGCCTCCTTCTGTTGTAATGGTCATTAAAGAAAATGACCTTATTGGAGTTTTTCTCCTCACAAATATGACTTTCTATGAACGATGCAATAAATGCAGCTGCAATCTAAGACAATATGGAAGTATGTGTATATAATAGTAGTGGAAGTAGCTCATAAAATAATACATTTGCTCTTCTCATCGAATCTCTCTATGTTATTAAAGAAAAACCTGCTCTTAGTCAACAACATCTAAGACATCAACCAAAAATCCTAATTTTTCAATCTAATAATCTAAAACAGTAGAGAAGACTCTTTCTGCAGAGACACTGGTGGCAGGAATGCAGAAGTATCACCTGCTCAACTTGGAAGGTGGAGCAGAAACCACCAGCTGAGAAGGTCCTCAGCGAGAGGAAGTGGTGGAGAACCATGAAACTTGCTCAGCTCCACCTCAGCTCCAGAGACGGGCTGAGCTGGAGCTGTGGCACCAGGTATCGCCCAGAAGAGCCTCCAACAAACAAGCTCTTCTCTTGGGAGGAGAGGGCTTTGAATCTCAGCTCAGTGTGCTTGTCTCTAGTAGGTGGCAGCTGCACCTTTTCCTGAGCTCCTTGTTGATGCCCTGAGGGGAATTGATGCTCCTGCAATGTTTTCTGGCAGCATTGAGCTTGCAGTGGGGCAATCAAACACACTGTGGGGGGGCTCTCTTTCCTTCTCTCATCTGGAGACACAGTGACACCAGCTGCCAATCATTGTTGGAGAAATGTGCAGTCAGGGGAACGATGCGTCCAGACTATAGCCACCCTTCCAGCATCCAGCAGTGTCTAAAACCTTTGATTTGGTTTCACCAGAGAGTGTAGGGATTGCAGGGTCGCTGCAGCATCGCCCACAAGCTGTCAGGAGTGGGTCGCTTTGTCCCAACTCCTGACAAGAGTTGAGTGCTATTGAGAAATGTGCTCTCACAAACTTGGAAGGTATTTTGACCTACACACACTTTACATACGCTGGAGATCTTGTCCAACCGCCCTGAAAGAACCCAAAATAGGAACATACGGCAGATAAGCCGGTGCAGGACCAGAGGTTTGTTGCTTGGAAGCTGTGTTTTGCTCTGGTACATGTTGATTTTTATTTGTCTTCTCTCAAAATAATTGTTATTTTAGACTAAGAGGCTGCAGTTTATCAGAGACCAGCTGTGATTCTGTGGCCTCAGCTCTGAAGTCCAACCTCTCCCATCTGAGGGTTCTGGACCTGAGCTACAACACGTTGCAGGATTCAGGAGTGAAGCGGCTCTGTTCTGGACTGGAGAGTCCAAACTGTAAACTGGAGAGGCTCAGGTCAGTCTTCATTTTTCTACCTATATACCAGCTGCTAAGATGGTGAAGTGAGGCTGTTCTCAACACTGCTGTGATGCACCACATTAAAAAAATTCCTTGGAATATCGTGAATTCAGGTCTGACCCAACTAAGAACTAACGTAGGTTTAGTACTGACGCAGATACATGCAGACCTGCACCGTATAACCTCATCCTGCATTTTTCAGATTAGAATGCTGCAGCTTATCAGAGATCAGCTGTGGCTCTCTGGCCTCGGCGCTGAGGTCCAATCCCTCCCATCTCAGAGAACTGGACCTGAGTAAGAACCATCTGCAGGATTCAGGAGTGAAGCTGCTCTGTGGTTTTCTCCACTTTCCAAACTGCCGACTGGAAACTCTGAGGTAAACACCATTCTCAAAAATGTCCATTATTCCATCCGAGGGTCCTCACACTTTCTGAGTGTGTGTGTTGTGCCCAGTTCCTTCAGGAGGGGGGGCACACGGGGACCACTTATTCATGATAAACTGATTTAAGGACAATGAAAAAGCCGACAGATCGTAACCAAAATTAGACAAAACTAGGTGAGGGTGCCTGGTAGACACCAGCCAACGAGGAGGGAGATGGTGAGGGAGACAGGAAGTCATCTAAGACAGGTTGTGCCTTTAAAGATGAGCCACAGGTGAGATGGATCTCCATGATGAGATGGGAGGGAAAGAGGTGGGAGAACCTGGGAAGAGTGAGGGCCAGAACAATATAGATTCTCCTCTGGAACAGTGCAAACCTGAGAGGTTGGAATTGTGGTAATTACATATTACTATCATTTTTAACCTGGAACTAAATTAAATATTTACAGATCATGCCTTTGATTAACCTTTCAGATGAATACTGGTTTCACTTATAACCTTATAAAAGTTTCCCTTCTTTATTTAGATTAAGGGACTGCAGGTTATCAGAGATCAGCTGTGGCTCTCTGGCCTCGGCGCTGAGGTCCAATCCCTCCCATCTCAGAGAACTGGACCTGAGTCAGAACCAGCTGCAGGATTCAGGAGTGAAGCTGCTGTCTGCTCTCGTAGAGAATCCACACTATGGGCTGGAGACATTGAGTCAGTAGCTGGTTGAAGCCAGTCAAACTCCCGCTCATCTGCTGCATCACTCACTGACCACTGGTGAAGAGCATCTGTGGAAACATCTGCCGTCTACTCCCTCCATAGATGAAGAATTCAGTTTTTAAAAAGCGCTGGTGGACTTTCAGGAGATCAGTCGATGGTCGACAAAGCAGAAGCAGCTTCGCCTTGAAGTTAAATTAGTTCCTGGTATCACACAATGCATCTTTATAAAGTTCTAAACGGCTCCTCGGCCACTCTTAGAAGCATGGAAACATTCTCTTAATTGTCTCTTCAAATGTCTGTATTATACGTTACTATTTTACATCATGCCTTCAGAATCTTTAGGGTTTAGTATTTACTGTCTCTGTGACATGGAGCATTGGAATATTTCAGCTGCAGCCAGCAAAAACCCATCAGAATGACGCTATCGGTGGGAACCGCAGCTCATTTGACTTTAGTCAGTCTGTTCAATGTTATAGGATTTATTGCAATCTAATAAAAACTATGAATAAATGTGGGAAATAGGAAATAAAAAGAAGCAAAATGACCAAATAAAACTCCCATGAATACTGTAAATTTAAAGATGTCAAGAATGGAATATCAGCTTAAATGGAATCAAACATAAAGTGTAAAGGCCTCCTTTAAGTTTACTGCAAAAAAAAAACACAAAATCAAGAGCGACACGCGCCAAAAACGTCTCATTCTCTCTTCTGTCTCCACTCATTCTTTTATATTCTTATTATATTAGGGTTGGGTTAGCATTAGGGTTAGCATTAGGGTTAGCGTTAGCATTAGGGTTAGGGTTAGCATTAGGGATAGGGTTAGCATTAGCATTAGGGTTAGCATTAGGGTTAGCATTAGGATTAGGGTTAGCATTAGGGTTAGCGTTAGGGTTAGCGTTAGCATTAGGGTTACCATTAGGGTTAGAGTTAGAGTTAGGGTTAGCATTAGGGTTAGGGTTAACATTAGGGTTAGGGTTAGCATTAGGGATAGGGTTAGCATTAGCATTAGGGTTAGGGTTAGAGTTAGAGTTAGGGTTAGCATTAGGGATAGGGTTAGCATTAGGGTTAGGGTTAGAGTTAGAGTTAGGGTTAGCATTAGGGTTAGGGTTAACATTAGGGTTAGGGTTAGCATTAGGGTTAGCATTAGGGTTAGCGTTAGCATTAGGGTTAGCATTAGGGTTAGGGTTAGCATTAGGGTTAGGGTTAGCATTAGGGTTAGGGTTAGCATTAGCATTAAGGTTAGGGTTAGAGTTAGAGTTAGGGTTAGCATTAGGGTTAGGTTAACATTAGGGTTAGGGTTAGCATTAGGGTTAGCATTAGGGTTAGCGTTAGCATTAGGGTTAGCATTAGGGTTAGGGTTAGCATTAGGGTTAGCATTAGGGTTAGGGTTAGCATTAGCGTTAGCATTAGGGTTAGCATTAGGGTTAGGGTTAGCATTAGGGTTAGCATTAGGGTTAGGGTTAGAGTTAGAGTTAGGGTTAGCATTAGGGTTAGGGTTAACATTAGGGTTAGGGTTGGATTAGGGTTAGGGTTAACATTAGGGTTAGGGTAGCATTAGGGTTAGCATTATGGTTAGGTTTGGATTAGGGTTAGGGTTAACATTAGGGTTAGCATTAGCGTTAACATTAGGGTTAGCATTAGGGTTAGCATTAGGGTTAGCATTAGGGTTAGGGTTAGCATTAGGGTTAGCATTAGGGTTAGCATTAGGGTTAGGGTTAGCATTAGGGTTAGGGTTAGCATTAGCATTAGGGTTAGGGTTAGAGTTAGAGTTAGGGTTAGCATTAGGGTTAGGGTTAACATTAGGGTTAGGGTTAGCATTAGGGTTAGCATTAGGGTTAGCGTTAGCATTAGGGTTAGCATTAGGGTTAGGGTTAGCATTAGGGTTAGCATTAGGGTTAGGGTTAGCATTAGCGTTAGCATTAGGGTTAGCATTAGGGTTAGGGTTAGCATTAGGGTTAGCATTAGGGTTAGGGTTAGAGTTAGAGTTAGGGTTAGCATTAGGGTTAGGGTTAACATTAGGGTTAGGGTTAGCATTAGGGTTGGGTTAGGGTTAGGGTTAGCATTAGGGTTAGCATTAGGGTTAGGGTTAGCATTAGGGTTAGCATTAGGGTTAGGGTTAGAGTTAGAGTTAGGGTTAGCATTAGGGTTAGGGTAACATTAGGGTTAGGGTTAGCATTAGGGTTAGGGTTAACATTAGGGTTAGGGTTAGCATTAGGGTTAGCATTAGGGTTAGGGTAGCATTAGGGTTAGGGTTAACATTAGGGTTAGCATTAGCGTTAACATTAGGGTTAGCATTAGGGTTGCATTAGGGTTAGCATTAGGGTTAGGGTTAGCATTAGGGTTAGCATTAGGGTTAGCATTAGGGTTAGGGTTAGCATTAGGGTTAGGGTAACATTAGGGTTAGCATTAGGTTAGCATTAGGGTTAGCATTAGGGCTAGGGTTAGCATTAGGGTTAGGGTTGGAGTTGGGTTAGCATTAGGGTTAGGGTTAGCATTAGGGTTGGCATTAGGGTTAGGGTTAGCATTATTAGGGTTAGGGTTAACATTAGGGTTAGCATTAGGGTTAGCATTAGGGTTAGCATTAGGTTAGGGTTAGCATTAGGGTTAGGGTAACATTAGGGTTAGCATTAGCGTTAGCATTAGGGTTAGCATTAGGGTAGCATTAGGGCTAGGGTTAGCATTAGGTTAGCATTAGGTTTAGCATTAGGGTTAGGGTTAGCATTAGGGTTAGGGTTAACATTAGGGTTAGCATTAGGTTAGCATTAGGGTTAGCATTAGTTAGGGTTAGCATTAGGGTTAGGGTTAACATTAGGGTTAGCATTAGCGTTAGCATTAGGGTTAGCATTAGGGCTAGGGTTAGCATTAGGGTTAGGGTTGGAGTTAGGGTTAGCATTAGGGTTAGGGTTAGCATTAGGGTTAGCGTTAGGGTTAGCATTAGGGTTAGGGTTAGAGTTAGTATGGTTAGCATTAGGGTTAGGGTTAGTGTTGGAGTTAGGGTTAGCATTAAGGTTAGGGTTAGGGTTAGCATTAGGGTTAGCATTAGGGTTGGAGTTAGGGTTAGCATTAGGGTTAGCATTAGGGTTAGCATTAGGGTTAGGGTTAACATTAGCATTAGGGTTAGCATTAGGGCTAGGGTTAGCATTAGGGTTAGCATTAGCGTTAGCATTAGGGTTAGCATTAGGGCTAGGGTTAGCATTAGGGTTGGGTTGGAGTTAGGGTTAGCATTAGGGTTAGGGTTAGCATTAGGGTTAGCGTTAGGGTTAGCATTAGGGTTAGGGTTGGAGTTAGGGTTAGCATTAGGGTTAGGGTTAGTGTTGGAGTTAGGGTTAGCATTAGGGTTAGGGTTAGCCTTAGGGTTAGGGTTAGCATTAGGGTTAGGGTTAGCATTAACCTTTAACCTCTTTATCGTTTAAATTTCGTGATGTTGTTCCCTCCGAATCTTTGGACCTTCTGAGGTCTCTAATTTCCGTTTCCCCTTTTATACTCCCCTCGCCTTTTGCTTTTCCTGTTTTTATTTTCAATTTAAATGTCCCTTCCCTTCCCTTGTATTTTATCTTTTG
>NW_026621975.1:0-15000 GCF_003711565.1 Takifugu flavidus | reverse complement strand
AATCAGTTCCATAACACTCGCAGTTGTCCTCACAGGGTCTCCTCACTCATGTGTGACTATGGAACAACAACTAACCCTAACATCTGGATCGACTGACATCACAAAGTTCTAAAGGTCCTCATTAATGTAGATCCTCCTTAATGTAGATCCAACAACACACATGCACACAAGATTCTTTCAAACAGTGTCTCTCTCTCTCTCTCTCACACACACACACACACACACACACACCTCACACACCACACTCACAACACACACTCTCACTCACACACACTCACACACACCACACACACACACACCACTCTCTCACACACACACACACACACACTCTCACACACACACACACCACACACACACACTCACACACACTCTCACACACACACACACACACACACTCCCCGACTGTAACTGGAACACACACTGCCAGGATGCCAGTTGCAGAGGTGAATGACATCACGTCTGCAGGACATCACATTAACAAACACCGGGAATAGAGTTGTTGTGTCACAGTGTTGCTGGAAGATGATAAGGAGTAACTACACACACACACACGCACGCACGCACACACACACACGCACACACGCACACACACACGCGCACACACACACACCAGCACTCACTGCTGACTGGTCATTCCTTCCCAACAGTAGAAGCAAAGTTCACCTGTCAGTTGTGGGTCTGTTATCACATTTCCTGAAAGTGTTGCTGTTACCGTAGCGACCAGTCTGACTGAACGGTGACCCTCATACTGGGCTGTGGTCCCTCGGCTGGTCTGTGTTCCACCTGTTGTCACCTCCATAAACCCTCCCGTCCATCACTCTGGAAACGCTGGTGACGTCGTCGTCGTCATGGTGACGGGCTCGAATAACAAACCCCTCCAT
Source organism: Takifugu flavidus (assembly GCF_003711565.1). Lineage (NCBI taxonomy): Eukaryota > Metazoa > Chordata > Actinopteri > Tetraodontiformes > Tetraodontidae > Takifugu > Takifugu flavidus. The sequence continues at coordinate 14,119 of NW_026621975.1, read as the reverse complement.
CTCAGGCCCTCCTGCTGCTCCCCCCCCTTCATGTTCCTCAGATGCTCTCAGAGCTCAGAACATTCCGACCCAGAGTTCGGGCCGACCCGGGTCGGCTGGGCCCACTTACCGTCTGCTCTCTGGGAACAGGCGACCGGCAGCAGTTCTCGGTGGCGGCGCGGAGGCGGATCATGGAGGTGCTGGACGGCGCCCGCGCCAGGCAGCGGGACGGCGAGGGGGAGGAGCTGAGCGAAGGTGAGGAGGACACCTGGGTCTTTCCTCTGGTTCAGATGAAGCCTCTGGGGATCCAGGTGGACGAGGAGGTCACGCAGGTGAGTCAGAGCAGAACCAGAGTGTGTGTGTGTGCGTGTTGGGGGGTGTGTGTGTGTGTGGTGTGTTTGTGTGTGTGAGTGTGTGTGCGTGTGCGTGTGTGCGTGTGTGTGAGTGTGTGGTGGTGTGTGTTGAGTGAGTGTGTGTGTGTGTGTTGTGTGTGTGTGTTGGTGTGAGTGTGTGTGTGTGTGTGGTGTGTGTGTGTGCGTGTGAGTGTGTGTGTGGTGTGTGTGTGTGCATGTGACTGACACGTGCGCTCTCCCCCATCAGGAGCAGCAGAGGCTGTACCGCCGCTCCACCGAGGTCTCCAGCGCCACCTTCGAGCAGTGATAAACACAAACGGACAAATTAGAGATTGAAGTTTTTGGGTTTTGGAAGAAAAAAGGTAAAATAAGGGGAGTTTTATTCCCTAAAACTCAAACTTTAGAGAGCAGGAGCTGCGCGTGAATGCAAAATATACCCGCATCAGCACTTTTAAAGCTTCTAATCACTATAAATGTTTGTGGTTTTATGGCCCATTGTGTTGTTATTGCTTATCAGTGGCGGAAAAAACAGGTCTGAGGCTTCCCAAAATAACTTGGAAGGAGTGAAAGTATGTGAAGGTGCGCAGCAGCACCGGAGGGAAGAGCAGGTGCCGCTCAGCGCTGCCCCCTCCTGCCCCCTAGCGGCCGCGTTGGGCTCGACACCTAAACGGCCCCGACAGTTTCTGCTTTTGCACCTTCAGAGTTCAACATGTTAATAATCCAAATGTAGGAAATGACCAACTTTGGGATTCGTGGATGCTGGATGAAAAGAGTGAACAAATATGTTTTTGCCTTTCACTCAGAACCGTTTCCTCACTTTCTGACCCTGGAGGTCGCCGCCATGATCCGTGCACGAGTCTTCACAAGTCTTCACAAGTCCCGGCGGCTGTTCGATCCGGCGCAGGAAGCGACTCAGACATTCAGAGACATCACGACAACGGTCCAAAGTCACTAAGGCGGCGAGGCAGCGGCGCCGACAGCTGAGGCGGATGTGCTGAAGGTTTGGAACCCCTGAGGGTTGTGAGGAGCTCTGAACGAGCTCAACGCTCTTCCTGCTCAGCTGCAGCACCTGCACAGACTTTTATTCATTATCTTTGTAAATTAAAGGTGTGGCGTGTTTTTAAAAACTGCATGACCTCTTCTTTTATATCGGCGCAGGTTCCACATTACAGGGGATCCACCCAGGATCTGGATCCACCCAGGATCTGGATCCACTTAAATCAATAGATGACTTTTAAAAAAAACCAAAAAAAAAAGGAGGTGACGCACACGAATGTTTGTTTCCACAAATAGCTCAAACGGTTCCAGGAAACTCAGCCGAGCTGCTGGAAAGACGAGGGTTTGATTCTCGAGGCGTGAACTCAGGTAGGAGCGGAGGGTAACAGCTCAGTTATTACAGCTGCCTCGTTACCGTGGAAACGAATCCACAATATACGTTAAAGACTGAGTCCAGACTGGCCCTGAGCCCTAAGATGAAGGAAACGGTTCATATTTAAATCTGTTCCAGGAAACAACTTTGTTGCTTCTAATCTGATTTGAGCCTAATCTGATTTGACGGTGTGATCGGAACATCTGGACGAGCCGGTTTAAACGCCTGAATATCGTCACCGTCGTCATTAACGCCTCATTTAGGATGTAATGAGTGCGGCACAAATGGGAAAAACAAGACTGTGTTGCAAAACTTTATTTGAAACAATAAATTACAAGAAAAACTGACAAATATTCAGCAGTTTCTTTATTTTCCACCAACCTCAAAGCAAAGTTTTTAAAAAATGTTTGGAAAACACTGAAAGGACCAGATCAGATGTGGCGTTCACGCCTCTGATGTGATCATGTGACGCGCCAGGAAAACAGGAGAAAAGGACTCGGCAGGGAAATAAAACGAGTCTGTAAATGATGAAAAGGATCAAAACGGTCGCTCCGCCAGACGGTCTTCGAGGGCTCCAGAGGACAGAAGCTTGGTAGGAACACGTGTGTGTGTGTGTGTGTGTGTGTGTGTAGCAGCACAGCTGTCCGTCAGGGCCTCCCTTCCTCCGTGGATGGGGAACATCTGGTCTGGATCCTGGGCAGCAGGTCCAGCCGCCGGTCCAGGTGAGTCTGGATCCTCTAAAGCGCCTTCAGGGACGAGACCTTCTTCTTGCGAGAGGCCAGCATCTCGTAGAAGGGATCCCTGCTGATGGCGGCTCTGGGGGGGGGGGGGACGAGGGTCAGGCTCCTGCTCACCCTAACCCACCACCCACCGGCTCGGACCACAACTCACTTGATGCTGCTGATCCACTCGTCCTTCTCCTCCGCCGTCGGCGCCGAGATGCGGTAGAAAGTGTGGTTGCCCTCGACGACGCGGCCGTCCGCCTCCGTCTTGCAGGCCTTTATCACCTGGTCTTTGTGGTCGGGGATGAAGAGCTCAAAGCAGTTCTGTAACGGAACAGAACCACGGGTGAGTCCTGAGGGAGGGGCGCTTCCTCCTCCCTGGGTGGAGGGTAAAGATGGTGCCAGCAGGTGGCGCTAGAGGAGCTCCTGTGAGGAATGACTGCAGTTTCATTGAGAGCGCAGCTGACTCACATTCTCAGGGCATCGGAAACAAACAAACCATCAAAGATAAAAGATCCGGATGGAAAACTTTACCGGTTTCTTGGAATCTTCAACTTCTCGGATGCTCAGATTTTCCAGCGGGATAATTCCTCTGGGTTCTTTGTCCTGCGCAGGAGGAGGACATGAGAGACGTGTTGCAGACCGCCTGTCTCCCATCTCATCGACTGGAAATACTCACAGTGGTGTATTCGAAGTAGTACAGGCAGTTGTCTGTCAGGATGAACCAGCGTCTCTTCCAGGTCTTCACTCGTCCACCTGGGGACAGATTTAAAGCTGAGCTACGACCTCCTTTTGGTGGCTCTGTGCAGCCAAGCAGCGGGTAAAGGCAGCTCTGTCCAGCAGTTAGAAGCAGCTCGGTTTGGGTCGCGTTAGCAGCGTGAGGCGGGACACACAAACGCCGAATTCTATGTTCTGAGCGATGTGAAGCTGAAGGACAACAGCCAATCAGGACTGAGAAGGCGGGGAGGAGAGGAAGCGGTGCAGGGTGCAGGGAAAAGTGAAGGAAGAGCTGAGTACCTACCTCCTGGAGCAACACATGAAACACAGAGAGGAATAAAGTCACTGGAAACGTTCGAAACGGCCACGTCAGTAAAGTGTGGTTACACGCCGCGTCCACCAGGGGGCGCGCGCATCAGCAAAATGAATCTGAACGCTTAAAAACGTCCTACCGAGTTTCAGGAGCCACCCTTCTCTGTCCGGGTTGAAGAAGGTGTGTGTCAGGTCGTTGCCGTCGTCCTCGGGGATCTTAAAGGGCTCGTTCTTGATGCTGTCGTACAAGTTCTACACAAACAGCAAAACTGTAGTAATTAGCATGTTTGTTGCCCCCCCCCACACACACACACCACACGCGCTCGGATGACGCCTCTGGGATGCTGTCGGGCCACCTCACCCTCAGTAGGTCCTCCGGCAGGTCTCCTCCATCGTTGATGCCCCTGTTCATGGCCGTGAACCTCTGCACGGAGGGTTTGTCCTTCACGTTGGGGTTGTGCAGGCTGGTGTTCAACATGATGACGGCGAAGGACAACACATAACAGGTGTCTGTGTGACAACAGCAGAGGGGGTGTGTGCGCGTGTGTGTGCACGCGTGTTTGAGGACTTTGCCCAGCAAAATCATCAGAGCTCATCTGGAAAGGTGAGGTTATTTTAAGGCAGCGCTGTTGCGTCCACCTCTGGAACCATGCATTTGTTGTTGGGATTGATGGTTGCCATGACAGCGGCACCTCCTCACAAGCCTCGTGTGTGTGTGTGTGTGTGTGTGTGTACCTGTGCTCTGGAACACCCCCGGGTTACAGCGGCAGTATCTCTGGGCGAACGCCTCCATCATGCGGTCGATCTTCTGGGCCTCTCCGGGCAGCCTGAAGCTCCAGAGGAACTGCCGCAGAGCCTGGACCAGGTTCAGGTCCGTGAACTCGTGCAGCTCCAAGAAGGCGTGCAGAACCGCAATGTTGAAGTCATCCCTGCACGACACAGGAGGACGCACGCCCACGCACGCACGCACGCACAGCAGGGGGGAGCGAGCAGGACAGAAAGAGGATCAACAGATGGAAGCAACGTTCACCAGATTTATTAAATCGGATAAAGACGGATCATCTTTCCGCGGTGAGCCAACAGAAGCTAACGCTAACGCTAACGGGTACAGCGCTGCTCACCGTTCCCCGAGGTACTCGCCAATAGCCGTCTTGTTAAGCCCCTCCCCCTTGTAGAGAAATTTGGCGATTTCATCGCTCGTGCTCTTCAGGAGAGAAGTGTCGATCAGGAAGCGGATCCCCTGAGGGAGAAAGATCCACCCGGGTCACCAAGGGTGTGTTTGATTCACCTGTTGCGGCCTTATCAAGCACGCCAACGTGACGCCGCCGACGTGACGCCGGGTGGATCGGCGTTCCGGGGCTGGTTGATCCCGTCAGGTTGAGCTGCAGCACGAGGCCGAAGCTTTCTCACCTTCTTGGGGTCCATGTTGAACTTCTTCCGGCCGATGGCCATCTGTTTGTTCCTCTGCATGCTCTTCCTGGGGGACACGGAGCGGGTCACATGATCAGGTCCTTTCTAGTGCAGCACCTGTGTCATCGGGGCTGCTGCTAAAAGGGTGAGACAATCTAGGGGGGGGGGGGGTGTGTGAGGCTGGTGTGTGTCTGCGAGGAGGGTGTGTGTGTGTGTGAGGCTGGTGTGTGTCTGTGAGGAGGGGTGTGTGTGTGTGTGAGACTGGTGTGTGTGTGTGTGTGTGTGTGTGTGTGAGGCTGGGGTGTGTCTGTGAGGAAGGTGTGTGGGTGTGTGTGTGTGTGTGTGAGGCTGGTGTGGGTGCTGCGAGGGGGGGGTGTGTGTGTGTGGGGGGTGTGTGTGAGAGGGGGGTGGGTGGGTTTGTGTGTGTGGGTGTGTGTGTGTGAGAGAGTGCGTGTGTGCGTGTGAGTGCGTGTGAGTGTGTGCGTGGTGTGTGTGTGCGTACATGTGTGTGCGTACGTGCGTGCGTGCGTGCGTGCGTGTGAGTGTGTGTGTGCGTACGTGTGAGTGTGTGTGTGTGAGAGTGTGTGTGTGTGTGTGTGCCGGGGCAGGTGTGGTGTGTGTGTGTGTGTGTGTGTGTGCCGGGGCAGGTGTGTGTGTGTGTTGCTGGGGCAGGTGTGTGTGTGCGCCTGTGTGTGTGTGTGTGTGTGTGTGTGTGCGTGCGTGCGTGCGTGCGTGCGTGCGTGTGTGTGTGTGTGCGTGCGTGTGTGGTGTGAGTGTGTGTGTGTGTGCGTGTGTCACCTCTCTTCGGTCAGGCCCAGAGTCTCGATCTCGCTGGTCACCTCTGCGATCTCATCCTTCAGCCTCTGAGATGAGAGAAACACAGAGGATGAGGAGGAAGCTTTGTGATCCAGGAGAACCCTGAAGACCCGGTGACCTTCACCCCCCCCAACCCCCACCCCCCCACACACACCCCACCAACCCCCCCTCACCCCCCCGTGTGGAACAGCCGGCCTGTTAAAGCCTCTCTGGGATCTGAGGCACCTGTTGGGGCTCAGACGACCGCCGACCCACATTTGCTCCACGCCACAGTGAGAAGACACAAGCATGTGAGGTCATGGCGAGGAGGCGGGGCCAGACACGTCTGCGGGCGGCGGCCCAAAATAAACGACTAATCACAGACGTGAAAACGAAGGTCTCCAATTTAAGGCGGATCCTTCAGCAGCTCTGCTCTAAAGGTAGAACACTTCACTCCTTTGGCTGCTTCTGTGTGTGTTTCCATGGTGACACCATAAGTGAACAGCTTCTTCCACTGTGGGAATGTTTTGCGGTTCATTACCCATCATCCCCCAGGGCGGGACAGGGCGGGGCTTGTGAGGGGGCCCTGCCCACAGGCTCCGCCCCGTGGTGGAGATGCCCAGTTCTGACTCCGTGTTCCAGACAAGCTGGATTTCGTTTAAATTCACAGCTTTTGCTCTGCGGCTGCAGAGATGCAGGCGCTCCTTTATCCTGGATCGGGTGATCGGGTGATCTGGTGATCTGGTGATCGGGTGATCGGGTGATCTGGTGATCCGGTGATCTGGTGCTCAGTGACGCTGCCATTTCCCCTTTTCTCACACCTGACGACAACAAAGGTCACACACTTCCTGTCCTTCACTAACACCAGATCACACGTCACTGAATGTAATGTGTGATCTTTAGGAGGCGGCGGTGGTCATCGTGACCCCCCCCAGGGACAGACACTTAGAGCACACACATGTAGCCCCCAAAACACACACACACACACACACCACACACACACCACAAACACACACACACACCACAAACAAAGAGGATCATTTCTCCTTAATGTAGAGTAACGCTTCAGTGGTCATACGCCTCTAACCCCTCCCCATACTCTCCCCTCCACCACACACACACACACACACACACACACACACACACACCACAACCACACACACACACACACAGGGCGGGTCTGTGATCAGAGGGTGAGGCGGGGGTGTGTGATCAGAGGGTGAGGGCGGGTGTGTGATCAGAGGTGTGAGAGGGGGGGGTGTGTGATCAGAGGGAGGGCGGGTGTGTGATCAGAGGGTGAGGGCGGGTGTGTGATCAGAGGGTGAGGTGTGAGCAGGGCCTGAGTCCATGGGCTGGAGCAGAGTGTGGCAGATGTTTGCTGCTTTATTAGCTGTGTTGTCCCGTGCTGCCTGATATTCAGCTCTAATGTCTGATTCTTTGGGTGCTGTTGAAGGTTAACTCAGTTCATGTAGTTGTGATTCTGAAAAGGTCCCCGACTGTTCATCTGCCTGACGCTGGCTTCAGTACGTTCTGGGACTCTGCACTGACTGGGGGGGCAGGTAGTAGACCAGCGAGGCCAGGAAGGAGATGAGCACGAGCAGGGGATGATGATGTTGACCACGTAGAAGAGAGGTTTGATGACCAGGTAGAAGGTGGTGTCCTGGTGCTTGTTGCTCTCCATGCAACTGAGTCAAGATTTGATAGCTTGACTGATTCTTCCAGTTTTTGATCAAACCCCCATCTGCTGATTCCAGGAGATCTTTAAAGGATCTCAGAGCTTCAGATTTATGAAGCCTGCTCAGCCCCCGGCAGCGCTGATGAAACCATTTCATTCCTTCAAAAAAGCAGAACATGAAGCTCCAGAAAAGGTTTTTGGATCAAGTTTCCAACAGAACGAGGACAAGTGGGTAAAAGCGCCACTTTAAAGCCTCCAGGCCTCAGAAAACATCCACCTTTAGGATGCCTGACTTTAGAGGATCATCGGTTCGCTCCGAGCAAGAGAACAAACATGTTTAACCTCAGTCCAAGAACATCTGACCTGAAATGATCAAAAAGCTTCAGCGTAAAAAGATGGTGGAGAGAAAGCTGCTGGGAGGTTCTCAGAAGAGAAGTGGCATTAAAGCCAGCTGGAAGAGTCCAGCCTGCTTCCTGCTCCTCCAAACAGGCGTCTCCACACCAACACTGAGGAACACGGGCTTCTGTTCTTCTTCTCTCTTCTGACTATTGTGTGTTTGATGAATGCAGCATCCACTCAGTGTCCCCCCCCCCCCCCCCCCCCCCATTTACACTGCTCCTGGTTTCACAATGCTCCTCAGACAGATGCAACCAGAGACACTGATGCCGTCAGACAATAAACCTGAGTGTTGTTGTGTCCGGTTATTAACATGTTCCATGCTTTTCCTTCTGCAACAGTTCATCACACCTGCTCAGGGAAACCTCGGTGTAAAGGAGGTGAAGCCGTGCCTCAGTGACTCTACTTTGCTGTTTTAGAAACTAACAGTTATTAGATGAATATACAGTGTGCACGTACGCGCACACGTGTGTATAAAACACTTAATACACGTGTGTGCGTGTATGTAGACTTTTTAGTACTTTGGGTTCATAGACTTTTTAGTATTTTGCAGATACGTGTCTGTATATAAACCAGATCCTCCTGTAATAAAGAACTAAAGGCTGACTGTTGTCACGTGACCTGTCTCCGTCTGTGTCCGATGATGGAACCTGTCTGGAACATCTGGTCCACAGAAAAGCAAAACAGCTCACAGAACTGGCCCAGTTTAGAGCCAAAAATGACAATAAATAATGAAAATGTGTGACGCAGTAGAAAAAATGGACAAACTTTCTATTGGTCATTGACAGTTTCACTCATCGTCATCAGAATTCATCAGAAATATTCAAACCAACAAACTACACACAGAACCGCAAAGTTTAGAGCTTAAAGGGAGCGACAGGTGAAGATTTAAAGCTCAACGCAGCTGAAGAAGTTCCAAAAAGGAGAAATATCATGTGGTGCTTTACCGCCACCCGGTGGACACGCGTGGAACTGCAGACAATAGTTAAACGCGCTCCGACACATTCTGACCTCTGCTGCTCCTCCTGGACTCCAGGGCTGCAGAAATATGCTGCTTTTACAAGTCTTTCTAAATCTGTCAAGCATCATAAATCTTATTTATTTATTTAACTAAGGTAGTCAGTTTTAATTTAAATGTAAAAACATATTTATGGCATTAAAATAGCAAAACAACTTTGAACCCTCCCAGAATGCTTTTATAGTAGTGGAATATTAATCAACAGCCATAAAGTTGTTCATTAACAGAGGAAAAAGGAAAGGTAAAAGTATTCCGTTCAGACTGAGCAGGAAGACTGAAGACCGTCAAGGTGAGTGGAAACGAAGAGTATTATTGAAAAGAATTGACAGTTGTGTTTGCAGATAAAATCAAGATTTTTGTGACTATTGAAGAGCTGCATAGAGCTGAAGAATTCTTGGCTTAAGAAAATTCAACAAGACTTCATATTTAGTTTTAGCACAAAACATCGTTATACATTATAAATGAATAGGGCTTATTTAACTTTCTTATAGTCTGGCTTTAGTTATTGTTGAATAGTCTTTCTAAGTGAAGTTTAGTTTATTTTTCTGCTCTTTGCTGTTGATCCTAAAAGAACTTTGAACTTTAAACCCTCCCAGAATGCTTTTATGGTAGTAATATATACGCCATAAAGCTGTTGATTAGGTTGTAAAAGTTAAAGTGAAAGTATTCTGTTCAGACGAAGCAGGAAGAGCGACAAGGTGAGTGTAAAGTGAGTATTGTGCTGTTAACGTTGTTAGAGAGTCTTAACAGGTATTAACAACATTTTAAAACTTTTTTGTGACAGGTGAAAAGCTCTTAGAGTTATTAGAGCTGTTCAACAGTCCAGGTCACAGCTGGATATTTTGGTATTACCTGTCAAACAACATCTAATCGTGTGCAAGTTAGCATCTCTCAGCCGGACCAATTTAAGACAATAAACTAAATAACTAAATCAACACAGGATCACAGGACACCAACAGGATTTTGGGTTCATGTTGCACGTTTTCTCACAGTGGTTTATTGTTCTATGTTGTGGAACCACTGTGAAAGAAATGCAGGAGTGGGTGTCATTTCTTTCATCTATTTTAAATAGAGCAGTGATCTTTGAGGACTTGGATCATAGAAATAATTGAAGAGGGGAACAAATGAGGGAAGTTAAAAAGTCCTGACTAGTATGTTTATGTAGCACCAGATAATTTAGTGGCTGAGCTGAAGACAGTCCTTCACCATGTTGGCCTGTGGAAAACCAGTGTTGTGGGCCCGATGGACCAGCGTCCCCGTCGTTGCCGGACCACCGTTGGCCACCAGTTGGGTTTTGGGATCAAAGTGGGGGCGTTTCCTGTATCCGGTTCTCCTCACGGATCCATGACTACAACATGTTGCTGCAAGTGCAGAGACGTTTGCTCTGGAAAGAACTTTAGAGCACATTCAGTGCTGCAGGATGAGGGGCTGGAAAAGGTGCCAGTTCTTTTCTCACTGCAGGGAACAGTTAAAAAAAGCAGCTTAAACTCTGAAAACATGAAAATGATACAGAGACATCATTGATTTATTGATTCAGTTGTTATCCAGAATGTATTAGAAATGTTCATGTTTGATAAAAATGCAGTGAATTGGGATTATTTAACTCCAACCTCTACAGATTATTTACCTTCATCACAGTCTCATCACTATTTCTGATGTTTCCTCAGGATGGAGGAGGACAGAGCAGAGTCCACAGTGCCCAGCTGTGTGTCCCTGAAGAGTGACCGGTCCATAGATAGACCAATAGACTTCAGAGGTTCAGAGGAAATGTAAGAAAACTAAAGCGTGATGATGTGTTTGTGTGGCAGCTGTTAGTCACATTAACAGCAGCAGGTTGTGAGTTTATTATTGGAGATGTTTAACACTTAAACCTCAGACAGTCATATAGTTACAGACTTAATGTGAATATTGTTGATTAGAAACAAGAATCAGGTTTAAACTGAAAGATGAATTCAGACATAAATGCTGGAACAATATTGAGTCTTGATCAGGTTCTTTCATCCTATAAATCAAAGGACTAATAGAGATGTGTTTCATAGTGAGAGGGGGGAGCACATCCTATCAAACTGGGACCAGGCAGCTCCACCAGGAGAGTCCTCTTGTTCACAAGCTGGAAGCAGATCTGGAGATGCTGAAATGAAGCCCAAACAAAGTAAAACTGTTCAATATGAGATTTAATTTGTGATGTCATGAATTTGTAGTTGTGTTGATGATTTATATAGATGGAAATCATTGGTTTACTTATGTTCAGGAGGTGATCTGCAGGAGGTGATAGAAGGTCATAAGATGAGTCTGAAGAGAAGATGTGAACATGTGACTGAAGGAACTCATGAAGCAGGAAGTGGAACCCTGCTGAACACGATCTACACTGAGCTCTACATCACTGAGGGACAAGTAAGGAGGTGGACACACAACATGAGGTGAGACAGCTTGAGAGAACCTCAAGAAGAAACATCCAGGACACTCCAATCAAGTGCCAGGACATCTTCAAAGTCTTATCTGAGCAACAGAGACACATCAGAGTGGTTCTGACCAACGGTGTCGCCGGCGTTGGAAAAACCTTCTCAGTGCAGAAGTTCAGTCTGGACTGGGCAGAAGGTTTGGAGAACCAAGACATCAGTCTGGTGCTTCCGCTCTCATGCAGGGAGCTGAACTTGATCAGAGATGAGCAGCACAGTCTTCTCTCACTGCTTCATGTTTTCCATCCAACATTACAGAAGATCAGAGCAGAAGATCTGACTGTCTGGAAACTTCTGTTCATCTTTGATGGCCTGGATGAAAGCAGATTTTCACTGGGTTTCAACAAGCATCAGGTCATCTCTGATGTCACACAAGTATCGTCCGTTGGCGTGCTCCTGGTGAACCTCATCCAGGGGAACCTGCTTCCCTCAGCTCTCATCTGGATCACCTCCAGACCTGCAGCAGCCTATCAGATTCCTCCCTCGTGTGTTGACAGGATCACAGAAGTACGAGGCTTCACTGACTCCCAGAAGGAGGAGTACTTCAGGAGGAGGTTCAGTGATGAAGATCTGTCCAAGAGAATCATCTCACACATCAAGGCCTCCAGGAGCCTCCACATCATGTGTCTGATCCCAGTTTTCTGCTGGATCACTGCTATAGTTCTGGAGGACATGATGACCAGAGACCAGAGAGGAGAGCTGCCCAAACCCTGACTGACCTCTACTCACACTTCCTGAGGGTTCAGATAAAGAGGAAGAAGCAGAAGTATGGAGGAAAGCAGAGACCAGAGGAACTGACTGAGGGTGATATAGAACTCCTTCTGAAGTTGGGTCGGCTGGCGTTTGAACATCTGGAGAAAGGAAACATCATGTTCTACTCAGAAGACCTGGAGCGATGTGGACTGGACGTCTCCGAGGTGTCGGTGTACTCAGGAGTTTGTACAGAGATCTTCAAGAGAGAGAGTGTGATCTTCCGAGAAATCAGTCTACTGCTTTGTTCATCTGAGCATTCAGGAGTTTCTGGCTGCCGTCTACATGTTCCACCGTTACACCAGGAAAGACACAGCGGTTATAAATAAGTTCCTAAAATATTCTGAACCAAATGACTTTTTCCAGGTTTACATGGTTTGTCGGGAATAACAATCCAGCCACATCTCTTGATGACTTCCTCAGGAGAGCACTAATGAAATCTCTTGAAAGTAAAAATGGCCACCTGGACTGTTTGTCGCTTCCTTCATGGTCTCTCTCTGGAGTCCAATCAGAGAGGATCTTGGGTGGACTGTTGGATCAGATGGAGAGCCACCCAGGAACCATCCAGAAGGTCCTCAACAACCTGAAGGAGGAGAACAGTGATGGAATCTCCCCAGACAGAAGCATCAACATCTTCCACTGTCTGATGGAGATGAAGGATCAGTCAGTCCATCAGGAGATCCAAGAGTTCCTGAAGTCAGGGGAGATATCAAAGAGGGAACTGTCAGTGATCCACTGTTCAGCTCTGGCCTACCTGCTGCAGATGTCAGAGGAGGTTCTGGATGAGCTGAACTGCTGCAGTACAGAACCTCAGTGGAGGGACGACGTCGCCTGATTCCAGCTGTGAGGAAACTGCAGGAAGGTCGAGTAAGTAGATTTTTGGGGCCAGACATCGGCGTTTAAATCAAGCGAGTGGATCATGTCAGGTAGCAATACCCCCTCCAGTGGTCATTCATTCTTCAATTCTTTATCTCCATTGCAGCGTCCATAAATTAAAAACAACAACAATTCATCCAGAAATGTTCAACACTGGCTGGATATAAGTTCAAAGGTCAATCCAGACAAACCAACATAAGGCAGGAATAATAGGAGCCACAAATTAACTGACTATCATGAAATACTGTCATGTCATTAAATAACGTTTGTTTGTTTGTAAACATCGTATTCGAACGACAGAAAAACACATTTTAACTAATGACACGTGACTATTTTGCTTCATTGTTCAACGTAAAAACAGCCGGCCTCGTTGGTTTAAATGGGTGTTTAGGTCTTTGTGGCGGGTTCCGTTTGGAGCCTTTATGTGACCCACAAGTTGTTTGAGCCTTTCCACACCCGTTAGGGGGGGAAACTTCATCACTAGCAACAAAAGGTGCAGTGAAAATGATTTGAAGGGAAAACAGGCAGATAGAAAAGAAGCTGAGGGCAATCGATGCAACCAGAGACTCTGATGTCATCGATCGATCGCTGAATTAAGACTTGACGCACGATCTACAAATTGGATGAAATGCAAAATATCCAAAGAGCCGATAGACAGATAAAAAGATGCACGTTTCTTAAACCATTTGCTACATCATTTTAAATATTGAGTAATTATGAGCTGTTCTAAAATAAGACAAATGTGAGAATAATTCAGTTTGCATTCAGATCTGAGGTCGTTCAAACTGTTGCTCTACGGTGTTGAATTTAGCTTTTCCAGGAAATGAGCTACATTTGTGTTGAGGGTAGATTCTCAGATGAGTTGATGAGAAATCCCAAAGTTTGACTCACTATTTTGTTTCATACAAACAGACTGTCTGGTAGTTTTCTTTCAACGAGTCATTGGGAAGTTGTGGCCTCAGCAATGACGTCAACCCTTCTCATCTACGGGAGCTGAGCTTAAGCTGGAACCAAAACCTGACAGATGCCGACGGTAAAGTTACTGTCTTCTGCAATGATGCATCCAAACTGCAGACTGGAGACGCTCAGGGCAGGAGGCCTCTGTGGTCTTTTCTAAGTTTCTTACATTTTCTGCTTTTCTCTTCATTTTCAGATTTAGAAATGTGTTTTTATTTGCCCCATTTAATTCCTTGCCAGGCTGAGGCGATGCAGTTATCAGCGATCAGGCTGTGACTCTCATGGCCTCGGCGCTGAGGTCAATCCCTACATTCTGAGGGTTCTGGAGCTG
>NW_026621974.1:0-28509 GCF_003711565.1 Takifugu flavidus | reverse complement strand
CTAATAAAGTCTTTGTCAGAGCAGGCTGGGTGGCACGAACAGACATCTGAATGGGCGATCACGGAGGGCTGCACCACAAAGGGTGGATATAGAGGACCAGAAGGTGACAACTACAATATAGATGCCAACTGTGGAAGTGGAAGAACAACAACACCAACAAGATAAAGCTCGGTAGATTTGTCTGGTTCCGATCAGGACAAAAAGTAATGATGGGCAAATTAAGCTTTTGTGAATTCCCGAACCACTTGTAATGATTACTCGAAGTAATGTTTACCTGAAGTTGTAGTTCTAGCGCCCTCTCCTGGCGACCCGCGAGCCTTGCACTGCAGGGTTGGAGCCGCTATTGGTGACCGGGAGGCGCACACGTGAGCTTTGTTTTGTTAAGGTGAAAATGCTGGTAAAATATGCCATAGCTTGGGTATTCTTGTATAATTGTGGACTCGAAGTTTTTATTGAGGTACGTTATTTTTCACAGTATTGGGATTTAACCAGTTTCTTTTTTGCTCACAATTTCTCCACATTTGGAGAATATTCTTCTGCAGGGTACAGTAGATGCTGACATGCATAGAAATCTTTTGGCCCGCTTGAAAAGGTTGGTGTAACGATGTCTGTGATTTAGCCAGTAGGCGAGTGGGTCCTCTGACCTGGCCAGAGGTGGGCTGCTCATGCACCGCTGCCCATCTACCGTCGCATCTGCCACAGCATTCCCAGCCCTTCTTGCATCTGAGGCGTCTCGGTCCAGCGTTCCCCAAAGGTTAATATCTGGAACACACCGGGCACCGGACCTGTCCAAAAAGTAATTTACAAATAGACAAACAGCGATTCATTTGGATGGAAGATACACCATAGCTATAGTAAGTTACTGTTGGATATGAATCACGTGTTTGGATCGAGACGTTACCTTGGCCTGGCGCAGCGCTTCTCAAATAGTGGTGCGATGCCAGGGGGGCGCGTGAGACCCCGGAGAACATGTTTTTGTTTTTTTTGGTTTTTTTTTGGCCGTACTAAATAAAGTGTAATTGCACATCCCGCGCGCACACACCACAGAGCAAGAGATAGGAAGTGCAGTGAACAAACCACCAAGAGACAGCATGAAAAAATACTTAACAGTGATGAAAAGAAAGGCGGAGAGAGACGGAGATAATGAGACATACGAAAGCTAAGACGAGGAAATCTGACGAAGCATTTATAGCGCTTGGCTTCACTGCGACTACGGTGGGAGACGAGGAAAGACCGGTGTGTTTACTGTGTCTAAAAATGTTGGCAGGACAGCATGAAGCCAAATAAATGAAGGCGTCACTTAAAGACATTACACCCCAGGCACGCTGATCACCCTAACCCTGGTTAACCCTAACCCTGGTTAACCCTAACACTAACCCTAACCCTCACTTAAAGACATTACACCCCCAGTCACGCTGATCAGCCGCTTGAGTTTTTTCGGCAAAACGTGCCGAATATTGGCAACAATCATCCCGCTTTGGTCTAAATTTCTTTCTTTTTTTGTTTTCTTTAATATTAATAAGGATACAATGTCATGCAGAGGTGTACTTATAACAATTTCATAGACAAATGATACTAATTATAGTCACGGCGGGGGGGCAAAATGTTTTCTTCTTCCTAGGGGGGGCGTAACAGAAAATAATTGAGAAGCACTGCGCCGGGACTGGGGATTAGGCTAATTGGAAACTCTAAATTGCCCGTAGGTGTGAGTGTGAGAGTGAATGGTTGTCTGTCTATATGTGTCAGCCCTGCGATTGACTGGCGTCCAGTCCAGGGTGTGCCCTGCCTCCGCCCATTGAGCTGGGATAGGCTCCAGCCCCCCCGCGACCCTCAGTGGAGGAACAAGCGGTAGAAAATGAGTTTGTGAGTGCGCCGGGACTTTCCTGGTGCTCAACGAAGGCTCCGCCCACATGGCGGTATCTACGTATACTGTATATTGAACCGCGACTGTCACGCGCATTTAAAACCCCCGCGACACTCGTCTAGTTTGAGACGCGCTTTTAAGAGAATCGGTCTTTATCACAAAGAACCCTCGTCACGGTGTGCTTCCAGACTGCTTCAGATGAGGACAACAAGTGTTTAGCGACCTTCATTTAGGAAGATGAACATTTGTCTTCTGTTTTGGATCCTGCTCCCAGCAGCAGAATGCGGTAAGTTGAGGAAACTTTCTTTACACACACGTTCTGAGCGCTGTGTTGCGCTTTTCTCAGGTAGAAATAGACAAACAATCAATCAGCTCTCTGTGTAGATGCTCTTCTCCCACATTTGGTCTTGTTCCTCTCAGATGTCCCCCAAAGACTCACAATCTCACATGACTCCTTTAGGCAGCCAACACCTTTTAGAGCAACATGCCAAACCAGGGGTGGCCAACCAGTCAGAGCCTAAGAGCCACATCATACACATGGGCACACATGAACATCACCTCATCCCTTCCTCACACACACACACACACACACACACAGACCTCTGCTTAGCCAGATTTATTGTAAATGTCACACACCAACATGATAATTACAGAATTTGACTTCTACAGACCACGGGCCAGTCATTTTCAACAATGAACATTGTGTGCACTGTCTCACACACACAAACTCTCAATTCAACTAAGTCCACAAACCAAAATATAATAATTAAAAAAAAAGTTCTCTTACTATGCATGTTGCTTAGTGGGACCTCTGGCATTCCTTGCTTTGAACAATCCTCTTGAAATCTGGCTTGTATTCAATTCTTTCACATGGGTGTCAGTCAGAACAGATCGATGCTGACGTATGTTGACCCAAATATTGACAGGATCTTAAGCGCAGCCCGTTTGACATTGGGGTATTTTTCCATTGGCACACTTTTCCAGAACTCAATGGCCCCTTCCCTTAAAGCAGGTTTCAGTCGGTGCTCCTCACAATGATCGATCATCTCCAACTCAGCTGCAGCCTCACCTGTTGCTAGCGGGGCTTTCCAACAGTGCGTCTCCACATTAAAAGGGGCAGCGAGGAATGCAATCGGTGCCCTTTTCAGTTGTAGATCGCGGAACCGAGTCACGAAGCTTTCGTGCATTTTTTCCTGCCATTCTGAAGGCGAACTTGACACTAATTGTTTACTCAAAAGATCTTGTCCCTACTGAGAAACTTTGCGGTATTTTCATCTGACGCGCATGCGCTTTTGGCGAAAGTAACGTATTGAACTCAAGCGAAGCGAACACGCACATTTAAAAAACACAAACCCAAACTTCAATATGAACGTTAGAGCCGCATGAAACCAGGCAAAGAGCCGCGGGTTGGCCAGGCCTGGACTAAACAAAGAGCAGACAATGATTCTGATTAAAACAACTCTCCCCAAACTCTTGCATGAATATATAATATTCAAAATGACGTGATTGATTGAACACCTCAACTGGTCGGTGATACTGCCATCGACTTTTCAAGAACATTCAAAAACGCCCTTTGTTTTTGTTTAGCTCTGCAATAAAAACATCAATAGCGAATAATGCACCAGGAAGCTGGTGAAATACTTGAAGATATTTGGGCAGAGACACTATTCGAAACGAAAACATGGCCAAATGAACGTGGCTTGCGCAGTGATTTCGTTTACTTTCATTTCATTTTCATTACTTTCACAGAAGGCGCAGCAGTAGTGCACACTTAGACTTCCGGTTGATGCATCCGCTACTAACGTACCTCTGCCGTGTGTGGTGTGTGTGTGTGTGTGTGGTGTGTGTGTGTGTGTGTGTGTGTGTGTGTGTGTGTGTGTCTTCCGACACGTTAGGAAGTTTGTTTGTGGTTGTGAGAATCACGAGTTAATCTTCAGGGTCCGGATGTTTCATACTGCACAAGTCAATCTGAAATGTATTTATGCCCAACAAGACCATTCAGCTGCAGCTACCTGGCTGAACTTTAACTAAAACCTACAAACACACCGTTACCAGCCTGCTGAAAACAAATGCATGAACTAGCTTGTCAAGATATTGTTTAGTCAGGAATCCTTTAATTCTTGCAATATTTTTGGGTGTTAGTCAGCTCATTTTGTTGTCCTCATGTGGTTGTTGGTCTCAAACTGTCTCAAACTACCAAGAATGATCTCCCAGGTAACTGTCCAAACACAGATGTATTTTTTAGTTGTTGACTATCTGAGGATTTGCTTTGATTTTGATGCCTGCACACAGAGTATGAAGAGAGTGGAGATTAAACCTCTTTTTTGTTGGTGCCTGTTCAGGTGCTGTAGTAAACCTTGTTTATATTCAGTTTATGAGGAATCTATTATGATATTTTGGGTTATTGTTGGGTCTTTTGACCTGTTTCTCATCCTGCTGCTCCATGTTTCCTTCACAGCTTGTGGAAAGAGGCTGTTTTTCATTCTGGTTGTTTGTTTTTAGTGGTGTTTTGTCCAGTTGAGTGTTTGTGAAGAGGGATTATAGTAGGGGAACGAGGAAGCAGCCCTGAGGAGTTCTGGTGATCAGGATGAGAGGAGATGAGATGTGGGTTTTTATCCTGACATGTGGTGGTCTGGCTCAAAGAGGATCAATGATGATGATCAAAGAGATATTTTTGCTTTTTTTGATACCGTCCACCAATTTGAGCAGATACGACTCACAGCTTAAGGTTTAAAATAATTAACCATAATATTAAACTGTCTACATCTTTCAATATTAATTTGACAAGACCTGAGATTGGGATCAATTTATAACATGATTATTTTTGTCAGAACCGCTGATCCCACTGTGAGGGTCCAGAGTTTTGACTCCATTTGTTTGTGTGTTTCAGGTTCCCATTCTCTTGAGTTCTTGTCTACAGGACGTGTTCAGCCTGGATCTGGGCTCCATTTTGAACAAGTTACAGAGTTTGATGGAGTTGTGATCTCTCACTGTGACAGTGGGACACAACAAGAACACTTCAAACCCGTCCTGGAATCCCACAACTTACCTGGGACCTGCAGACCAGCATGTTATGATGTTTTTGATGCTCTCAAAGAGATTTCTAAATTCATCAATCACACACGGAGTAAGTTTGTAGCACATTTGCTTTATAACGTGTTTATTTTGTTGAAAATGAACTGAACATTTTACATAAAACAATCCTTGTAGATGTTCAACGGCGGCGTGGCTGCATCACGTCAGACGAGAGGCTTGAATCAGCTTTTGACAACTGGGCAGTGAATGGAGAGGGTTTCATTCAGTTTGATGCTGGAGCTCAGAAATGGAAAGCCCTGTCTCCTTCTGCAGAAATGATTAAAGATTCGTGGAACAACCGTGAGGCTCGGAACCATTTCTTTGGACATTCATCAATGAAGAATGTCCAGAAATGATCCATCAGATCAAATTAAGGGAAGCAGAAAAAAGAACAGGTGAATAAACACACACACACACACATACATACACGTGCGGTAACAGAGAGAATAACAACAGCAGCTTTTAAAGCCAAATGAAGCCACATCCTGTTTCGTTGTCATGGTGACCTCAGTGATTTCCTCCTGTCAGTGTTGAATCTGCTGATGGAGCTCAGATGAGGACAGAAGCAGTTCAGTCTGGTAAAGGTAGCTGAAGGAGCCTGGTGTTGGTTATGAGCTAAAACTATGTTGAGAGGAAGAGTGAGCTGCTCATCACTGCTGGTTCCCTGTTCAAAGAGTGACAACAGACAACCCTGATCATCACCTTTTCTATCCTCCTGCAGATCTCCGTGTGTTTGCCAACCCTGTTGACAGAACCAAGGCATTGCTGAAGTGCCACGTCACCAGTACTGACAAATCAGTGCGTTCAGTGTCTCTGACTGAAGACGGGGCCACCAAGGCAAACTGGATCACTGTAACTGGCCCGTTGCCTTCTGGGGATGGATCAGTGATCCTCATCCTGACAGCTGAGGTCCCCCTGATCCACACCAACATCTATGGCTGTGTTGTCCAAACAGAAGACAGAACCATCACTGTCATGTGGGGTGAGAACTTTACATTTACATGCTGCTGCATGATTGTTATTGAGTCATGATCCAGGCTGCACACAGGCCAGTGGGATCTTATTGTTGCTGGGGGGGTTCTGGTGTGTTGGGTACTCTGGTAAAAGTCCCTCATGAAGAAGCTCTGAAACGTTCCTGGTGATTCTCTGGTCTTCCTCCGTCTGAAAGCAGACCTTTGGATCTTTTCTGGCTGAGATTACAGCAGTGTTGGTCATTAACTCTGTCAGAAACGGCTGTTTCGATGCTGTTGAAACTTATTTGAGACTTATTTTTTTTGTCTCTCCACAAGTTTTTTTGGGTTTTTTGGCCCATTTAATTAACAACATTCAACGTGCTTCACATGTTTCCAGAAAGAAACGAGCTACTACAGAGTTACAATTTGGTGCAGGCAGTGGAATGCACAGAACCATCTCCTGCCAGCAGGGGGCGCTGCAGCAGCTCAGCACCCACCTTTCTATCGTCTTGGCACAGAATTATCAGTGCGCAACGTTGAGCTTCAGTCTGTGTCCAGGCCTCAGACAACTGTCGGCATGTTGGTCCAGACAGTTAATAAATGTAACAGTTGAAATACTCTAAATAGAGTCAGTTACACTTTCTGTTATTCGGAGCACAGCTTTCAAAATATTAAAAATAAGTTTATTACAATAACACATGACGACATGTATGGCCAGTTTGGTGATTACAATAATCATGTTTTTGTTTATACTCTTTATTGCAGATGGAACAACACTTGATGGACAACACATCCTTTATGCAGGTGTCCCGATGAAGTTTTGGATTATTATCGGCATCATCATCTTGTTTGTTTTTTAATCTCCGTAATGACTCTTTTGTGTAAGTCTCACTTCTTTGATTGTAACTTTCAAGTCAGTCTGTGAGCTGATATTTTACTATTGTGGCCCTGCATTAATAGATTGTTAATGATGTTTCTTGTGAAATACACCTGTCGGCATCTATTAATTGTTCCTTCATTTTATTTCTTCATAGGCACAAGGCAGAAAAAGTGGTGAGGAAACTTAACTCATGAGTCCATTGATGAATAACTGGGGGAAGATGGATTTTATCCACATCAATGATCCAGGATGTTTTACTCTTCATGCTGAAAGTGCACGTCTATAGAAACGTATAGACCTGAACAGAGGATCCAAAGTCACATGTGCTGTAATATTTGGACTGTGTTGTCATCCAGTAGCAGAGCTTTGGGACTATGCTACTGACACGGGTCTAACCTTCACTGACTGTCATCTTTTTTAAGAAGCCAAACTATGGAAAACTTTAGCACTTTGACCCTAAATTCAGTAATAATGATCTTGAACTTCTTAAATCAGAGCTTAACACTCATCTTTCAAAACTGCTTTTAAACACCTCGTAATGCTGTCACATTATGTCTGGTTTCATTTATTTTTGTGTTATTTACTCATTCATCTCTCCTTTATTTTGTTTGCATCATCTTTATTTATTTTGTAAAACACTGGTTACTTATTTCGACATTGTAAAAATCTTTTATGTTGTTGAATGTTTGATGACTTTATTTCTGTTTCTGAAAGACTGGTTTCAGTTACATCCTTGGTGTTGAAATTTAACTCTGAAGTTCTTCCTTGAAGAATCTAACAAATTCATGTGAAACTGGTCGACTATATTGTGTGTAAAATAGTAAGTGGTTTAACAGTGTTTGTAACTAACTTGCGGACCTGATGTGTGAAGTCTTAGAGAGTTTCTATTTTTTCCATTATTAAATGTTTGTAAATATTGTATGTTTTTACTTCCTGCAATAAATGAGTTTTAATTTAAGAGCTTTGTGATAATGTTTTTTTCATTTACATGAGGGAATGTCTGATTAGATGAGGTGGTTAACATTGTCTCATCACAGCAACAAGTTGTGGGTTCCAATCCCCTGGGATCGCAACTTTATCAGTGCAGTTTGGAAGTTCTCCCAGGATGTTTCATGAAATGACCACTGACTCTTTTAGTTCATTTGTGTTTTATACCCATTTTGAAAAAAACACAACTTTAATTTGGGCAGTCAAAGCAATACAGGCTGCATATATGTCAATTATTCAAGGGATGAAACACAACTGGACATTAATCGGATTGATTCATTTCATGTTTGTCATTTGAATCTGGAAGCAGTTGAGTCCAGACAAGTCACATGTGATGCATATTTGATCAAAGGGGTAGAACAAGGACCCTTACGGGAGATTGGAATGTACTTGGTAGCTTGCAAACTTAGTGCTGGAACAGTGCTTGATTGAGGATGTTTCAAGCACGAGGAAGCAGGACTAATGGGTCTGCATTTTGAGAAATGGTTGATGAATGTTCTCAATCATCCAGGTCAAAAAGAATTCTTGGCTCAGGGAAGTTCACCTGAACTTTGTTTTCACCTCTTATCTGAGAGGCTTCTTCAATTGTAAATGAACTAGTGGGAATCCCACAGTTGTGCTGTGCTGAGTCACTGAGCGTTATTGTTGATGCTCATGAGGGTCAGTGGTAATTTGCTTTGCTTTGCTTTCTTCAAATCAGTGTCCCTTATCTTTTGGGTGTAGCTGGATGGCCAAATCCTGACCTGAGGAGTTGGCGTTGCAATCTGTACAGTGGTTGTTTAGTCTCACCAATGTATAGATCTATAGATGTTTTCTGGGCCCAATTGTAAATATAACTGGTAAAAAGGTCAGGAATCATATGATAAGAATAATGCAAGGTTTTAACCTAGTGTATTTTTGATATTGCCATAATTTCCCTTTTGTTTCAGATGGAAAAACACTTTTGCTTTGGTGTGTTATTGGACATTTTTGGCTCCCATTGTTGGTTTAACAGTGTGTTGCAAATGGATGTCTCACTGTAAGTCCTCTTTTGTTGTCCTCAGTCTGTCAGCTGATTTTATGGTATTAATGTTTAATTAGCTCTTATGTCTTCGTTGTGTGAAATATCTGCCAACATGTTATTTGTGCCTCCATTTTGTGTTATTATTTCCAAGTAAGTAGAGTGGTGTAAGTGATGTAACAACACCAGTATCTTTAAGGAGTGATGAATTGATGGATAACCAGAAGAATGAATATTTGTCAAGATTGGACGAGAGACAAATGCTATGATCCTGAATAATTTTATTCTCCATATTAAAGTTCCCCGTGTAATACAACTGAGCAGGGGATCGACACAAACATTTGCATGAACCGGCTTTAACGTTCACATTTACGACACTTTCAAACAGAGCAGTACATTAAACAGAACATACAGGTGAAGTCACAAAGTGATCAGGTGTAAAAACTAAAGAAACTTTTTATTATGTTCTTTTCCCTGTTACCTTTTATCTGTTATGTAAGCACTTTGGTTTCCTATTTAGACATTATAAAGCATTACACAAATAACTATTTCTATGTAATGTAACATGACCACCAAACTACTGTTTAGTGAACCGTTTACTTAAACATTATTCATTCTTTAAGAGACTGATCAAATGTAACTCATGTTCTTTGATGATGTCATGTGGCACCAAGAATGTTGTCAATAAACGATTAATTTTAATTTAATGAAATTGAATATCAAAATAAATGTACATACTTGTTAAGATCTTCTTTTACTGTATTAAATGTCTTTATACTAAGATTGTCTTTTTTTTACTTCCTTCATTAGAAGAATAGTTTATATTTATATATCAAGAGCAGAATTTTTATTTACTCCAGATTATAAAGAACAACTTGATTAGACTTATTTTTATACATAAACATTTATTAGTAAGAAATAATATATATGTATATTTTTGTAACAATTTTCATGTAGATTGTTTTTTGATCTTTCACAAAAATAAGGCTCGAGTGATTTGCATCAGTATACTGAATTAGTCTAAAGTGTGTTCCTTTAAAACACATGCAACGAAGATGAAAAGAAAGACATCGGACAGAAATGATCGAGTCCGTTTATAAAACTAATTATATGGCCTATCAGAGAGCTGCCAGATTAATAAATTATTGTTCACCCACCAGGTAATAATGACTTTATGGCTTTTCAAAAAAGCATCCACAGAAACTTCAGTGACTATATTTTCATGTCACCTTCGTATTATTATTGTCACATTCTACTAAATTTGTTTGGTAACATGTGAAAACTCAAATACTTTCAAGATCTTAAATGATCCTAAAAGATCTTTAACATCTCAACATGTCTCTAAACTACAGACATCCACATTTTTTAATACATTCAGTGAGAAGACATAAATGCATTGTTGTCAAACTTAGAAGAAGAATCAGTATCAGGTTTCCTGCAGAATAGGATTAGTAGTTTATTTTCAGGACAATAACAAACCAAAGCGCCATTTAATGCTACTCATTAAAACCAGAGTAACAAGTACTCATGCAAAATCAAATCAAACAGTAACCTTCAGATGTTATTGACATTCCAGACGCTATTCTGTAGGACCTCCAATATCAGTTTAGTAATAACTGCTATCTGCTCGTTGTGGAGGCTGATGAGTCTGACCAGAATCTCCCCTGAAAAACACAGACCAGCAGCTCAGCCTTCCAGAGAGAAGATGGAGCAGTTACAGAAGGAACAGGGGATGTTAAACTAGTACGGAATTAAAATGTCAATATAGAACATATTTCAACCAGTGAAGAGCAGGCGCCAGGCAAAGCAAAAGAAAATGTAGCTCAGAGGAACAGAATTATAATCTTTGTTCAACGATGGAACATTTATCACTTCAATTAAGGCAAAACAAAAAACAAACAAACAACACAACCCTACAAATTTATACTTATTAATTGTTCGTCACTCAAGTTTATGAAGAACATTTCACGTCTCGGTAAAATAAAAGTAAGGCGGGATCCAACTATTACACCCACTTCCGGTGTTTACTGCTGCGTGATATAAAAATTCAAAAATTAACGATCGTACAGATAAAAAAATCGTGACGGTGTTCTGAAGACGTTTGGTTCCCCAGCGCTGGAGAGACAACTTCATCTTTTCTCCTCTTTTGGATGCACACACAACAAACATCGACAGCAATAATTATGACTTTTATTTGGGAAACGCAACTGCAGGAAGATGAAGTTCTGTCTTTTGCTTTACTGGGTTTTGCTGCCAGCAGCAGAATGTGGTAGGTGACACAACTGTAATGGCGAAAGTTTGGATTTGCAGGGTTGTTAGACGCCGCGCAAAGTTGTCAAGTTTAGCGAGTAAAGTTTATTTGGTCACCACGTGTTACACACTCGTCGAGAACCTCAAGATTTAAGACTGACTGATCCATGATCCACAACCACGTTTAAATATTAATATAAAATACTGGCTAAAGACAGGAAACGTACAAAAGAGAACATTTTTGGTTTGCTCTGGAGACCCGGAGAAGCTGCTTTATTAGGTGTAATAGTTCATGATCTTCCTTTTCTTCTTTTTAAACTGGTGGTTGTTTCAGCTTATTACTGCAATCGACTGTTGAGTGTAGATCAGGAAGCAAGAAAATTTTATTAAAAAAGCATTTTATTCGGCCTGATATTTCTTCTTGATTGTGGGTATCCGTGTGACCTACAAAAGCCTGAGTGAGACCCTCAAGAAGGGCACCAAATTTAAACAACGGGTGTCGTAGTTTCCAACCAGGTGTAATCCTGCAAAGACAGAATCCCGAACTCTGAGTGGCTGAGAGCCAGTGGATTTGAAATTAGGATCCTCCCAGGCGAGACGACGACGTGGATTATAAACTCCCAACGTTGCTCCTGATAACCACACTATCTTCAGCCAGAGATTCTTGTCTTCGTTATCTGGATCTACCCAAGAACACTGCCACTGCGCTCCTCTACCTCATTCCCTTTCCTTTCTCTCTCCTATTGCTCCTGCCTTTTTCCTTTCAGTTTGTGCTTTGTTATTGTTTCAACTTCTTCCTTTTTCCTAATTTGACATTAAAACACAGTTTCCTGTGTTCCTGTCAGAACCTTTTGATGCAAAGACTCCATTTGTTTGTGTGTTTCAGGTTCCCATTCTCTTGAGTTCTTGTCTACAGGACGTGTTCAGCCTGGATCTCGGCCCCATTTTGAACAAGTTACAGAGTTTGATGGAGTTGTGATCTCTCACTGTGACAGTGGGACACAACAAGAACACTTCAAACCCGTCCTGGAATCCCACAACTTACCTGGGACCTGCAGACCAGCATGTTATGATGTTTTTGATGCTCTCAAAGCGATTTCTAAATTCACCAATCACACACGGAGTAAGTTTGTAGCACATTTGCTTTGTAATTAGGAATTAACACCTTTAACTAAAGAGAAAAAACAATCCTTGTAGATGTTCAGCGGCGGCGTGGCTGCATCACGTCAGACGAGAGGCTCGAATCTGCTTTTGACAACTGGGCAGTGAATGGAGAGGGTTTCATTCAGTTTGATGCTGGAGCTCAGAAATGGAAAGCCCTGTCTCCTTCTGCAGAAATGATTAAAGATTCGTGGAACGGCTATGAGGCTCGGAACCATTTGTTTGGACACTTCATCAGGAGATACTCTAGAAATGATCCACCACATCAAATTAAGAGAAATAGAAAAAAGAACAGGTGAACACACTCTCTGGTCCTAAAAAGCAGCCTGGTGTTGGTTATGAGCTAAAACTATGTTGAGAGGAAGAGTGAGCTGCTCATCACTGCTGGTTCCCTGTTCAAAGAGTGACAACAGACAACCCTGATCATCACCTTTTCTATCCTCCTGCAGATCTCCGTGTGTTTGCCAACCCTGTTGACAGAACCAAGGCATTGCTGAAGTGCCACGTCACCAGTACTGACAAATCAGTGCGTTCAGTGTCTCTGACTGAAGACGGGGCCCCCAAGGCAAACTGGATCACTGTAACTGGCCCGTTGCCTTCTGGGGATGGATCAGTGATCCTCATCCTGACAGCTGAGGTCCCCCTGATCCACACCAACATCTATGGCTGTGTTGTCCAAACAGAAGACAGAACCATCACTGTCATGTGGGGTGAGAACTTTACATTTACATGCTGCTGCATGATTGTTATTGAGTCAAAGCAATACAGGCTGAAATTTTAACGTTGTGTTCAAGTCTCAGTTAGTTCAGGTTTGTTAAAAATCTGATGTGAGAAATACTTGAGCGCTGGAAAATAAGAAATATAACTGTTTAAATACTGTGAATAGTGTCCGCTACATTTGTCAGCATCAACATTATTAGTTTATTATTGTAATTATTACTTTTATTACAATGTTTTTAGTAACAATGCTATTTTTTCTTTGGTTCCAGATGGAAACACACTTGATGGAAGAGAAATTCTTTCCACAAGTGTCAGTTGGACACAATTTTGAGCTGCGTTCTGTTTTTATGTGTTCTTTTTCTAATCTGCACAACAGCACTGGTGCTCAAATGTACCAGTAAGTATCACTACAGTAAATGTAACATTTAAGTCAGTCTGTCAGCTGTTGATTTAGTATTGTTGAAATATTTTAACAATAACATTTTTGTGGACAAATCATTGAGTTTCTAATGAGATCTACCTCTCAGCACATATTAATTCATCCTCCATTTAATTACAACAAAGTCAAGAATAATAAGAGGATTTTGTAAAGTGAAGAAGGAGCACAGGCATAAATGGTCTATTTTTCTGGCTGCTTAAGCTTTGAACTATTTATTTTCTTCCACAGATGATTTCACAGACTTACAAAAAGCACTAGAAATAAAAACGTGTCTAGGCTCTTAACAGGAGTGTCGTGATGTAAATATACAGTGGTTATGTTGGACAACTACTCTACACCCCAATACACGCGACACATTATTATCACCAACAAATGTTAGTCCCCATTTGAGCTGCATTGAATTGAATGGAACAGATTATTGTCTGTTAGCCTAACTTAATTGGTGTGTGTGAGGAACTGTAACATGAATGAGTTCATGCATACCATAGTTTCAGGGAGGAAGATCACTTTTCCATGATTTTTTTTAACTAAGACTCCTAAATTGTGTTGAATGAACTCATTAACTGGAATGACCAGAGTGTCATCTTTTGAACCAGCCAGGCACTCTGGGTGCTAAAGCTCTGAACCTATAAATCACCCCTGGAAGAAATGAAAACACACTTCAGAAGCACCTTGAAGAATATTTAAGAGGATGATTGTATCAACAGAAAATGTTCTCTATTTGTTCTTTTTTTATCTAATAAATGTCTGCTTTCTAATGTATGTATATTTTTATGTCCTGTATTAAAATAAATGTTTTTCTAAGAGCCTGTGTGATACATATTTAAAGAACTTGGTTTTCTTTTACTCCAGTTTATGAGGAAACATTTGATTGGGCTTGTTTTCCTTTAAAGGTCAGCTTCTCACTGACAAGATCATTATAGGATACAGGAGTTTTAGTGTGAGAGCATATATTCAATCTATTAGGTATTACAATTGCCAAAGGTATGACCATCATTACAGTGTGTAGGGGGAGCAGAGGTTTGTTTTGTTTTTTGTTATAACTACTTGGAAAAGCACATCACCATGTACATCATGTATATCTACCTGAACATTTTTTCTTTGCGGAAGGCGAGGCTGCTGTGTCTGTGGATCCTGCGTCACGATGAAGTCCTTACCCGCTTTCGATTCAAATGATGGTAATTCCCTTTTCGGCAGAAAAAGTAAGTTGGTAATACCCTTTCCGTAAGAAAAGTAACTTGTAAATTTGTTTTCTGCCGGCTGCTTTTTCTTACGGAAAGGGTATTACCAACTGTACCGACGGAACGCATCCATTGGCCCAAACGTACCAAGGGTCGGTAATTCCCTTTCCGGTAGAAAATGTTACTTGTAAATTTGTTTCAGCCGCTTGTAAAAGTGTTTCGTTACTTGTAAATTTGTTTCGTCATTTGTAAATTTGTTTCGTCATTTGTAAAAGTGTTTTGCACTTCTCGGCCACCGTATACAGTACACCTACTACCTACTACAACAACACACAAACTGTTAATTTTTTAAATACGGTTATCAGGAGTTTATGTGCTTAAATCTCAACCTGTCCGAATCTTGACGAGGCGGTGTCAGTGAATCACGTGTTTGGACCCAGACGTCACCTCTCTGGGGGGTATTGATTGGTGCTGTCCGGAGGCTCCGCCCACAAGGCGGTTCCAGCGCTCTTTTTGAATTACGACTTTCTCCCTCATTCAAACCCCCGCGACACTCGTCTTCATTTAGGAAGATGAACATTTGTCTTCTGTTTTGGATCCTGCTCCCAGCAGCAGAATGCGGTAAGTTGAGGAAACTTTCTTTACACACACGTTCTGAGCGCTGTGTTGCGCTTTTCTCAGGAAGAAATAAGAAATAGACAAACAATCAATCAGCTCTCTGTGTAGATGCTCTTCTCCCACATTTGGTCTTGTTCCTCTCAGATGCCCCCCAAAGACTCACAATCTCACATGACTCCTTTAGGCATCCAACACCTTTTAGAGCAACATGCTAATCAAAGAACACACAATGATTCTGATTAAAACAACTCTCCCCAAACTCCTGCATGAATATAAAATATTCAAAATGACGTGATTGATTGAACACCTCAACTGGTCGGTGATACTGCCATCGACTTTTCAAGAACATTCAAAAACGCCCTTTGTTTTTGTTTAGCTCTGCAATAAAAACATCAATAGCGAATAATGCACCAGGAAGCTGGTGAAATACTTGAATATATTTGGGCAGTGACACTATTCTAAACGCTAACATGTGCAACCGAACGAGGAAACTTCAGTGCTTCCGTTTCCAGTGCGGGGACTGTTCCTGACTGAGCCGTTAGGGGGCGCAGCAGTAGCGCACACTGATACTTCCGGTTGATAAAACCTCTGCTAAAGTACCTCTGCCCTGTGTGTGTGTGTGTGTGTGTGTGTGTTTTAATATTTATTTAATATTTTAATATCAAAAGCATATGCATGAAAGTTGCAGTTAACTGTCCAAACACGGATGTATTTTTTAGTTGTTGACTATCTGAGGATTTGCTTTGATTTTGATGCCTGCACACAGAGTACGAAGAGAGTGGAGATTAAAGCTCTTTTCTTATTGGTGCCTGTTCAGGTGCTGTAGTAAACCTTGTTTATATTCAGTTTATGAGGAATCTATTATGATATTTTGGGTTATTGTTGGGTCTTTTGACCTGTTTCTCATCCTGCTGCTCCATGTTTCCTTCACAGCTTGTGGAAAGAGGCTGTTTTTCATTCTGGTTGTTTGTTTTTAGTGGTGTTTTGTCCAGTTGAGTGTTTGTGAAGAGGGATTATAGTAGGGGAACGAGGAAGCAGCCCTGAGGAGTTCTGGTGATCAGGATGAGAGGAGATGAGATGTGGGTTTTTATCCTGACATGTGGTGGTCTGGCTCAAAGAGGATCAATGATGATGATCAAAGAGATTTTTTGCTTTTTTTGATACCGTCCACCAATTTGAGCAGATACGACTCACAGCTTAAGGTTTAAAATAATTAACCATAATATTAAACTGTTTACATCTTTCAATATTAATTTGACAAGACCTGAGATTGGGATCAATTTATAACATGATTATTTTTGTCAGAACCGCTGATCCCACTGTGAGGGTCCAGAGTTTTGACTCCATTTGTTTTGTGTGTTTCAGGTTCCCATTCTCTTGAGTTCTTGTCTACAGGACGTGTTCAGCCTGGATCTGGGCCCCATTTTGAACAAGTTACAGAGTTTGATGGAGTTGTGATCTCTCACTGTGACAGTGGGACACAACAAGAACACTTCAAACCCGTCCTGGAATCCCACAACTTAATTGGGACCTGCACAGCAGCATGTTATGATGTTTTTGATGCTCTCAAAGCGATTTCTAAATTCATCAATCACACACGGAGTAAGTTTGTAGCACATTTGCTTTGTCATGTGTTTATTTTGTTGAAGATGAACTGAACATTTTACATAAAATAATCCTTGTAGATGTTCAACGGCGGCGTGGCTGCATCACGTCAGACGAGAGGCTTGAATCTGCTTTTGACAACTGGGCAGTGAATGGAGAGGGTTTCATTCAGTTTGATGCTGGAGCTCAGAAATGGAAAGCCCTGTCTCCTTCTGCAGAAATGATTAAAGATTCGTGGAACGGCTATGAGACTCGGAACCATTTGTTTGGACAATTCATCAGGAGATACTGTCTAGAAATGATCCACCACATCAAATTAAAAGAAATAGAAAAAAGAACAGGTGAATAAACATACACATATATTTGTACTTGTATCTTTGTGAGGACTTACACAGATTCATGAAATACCTGTTTTTTACGACACAGCATGTAAAATCTAACAACCACACAGATTTGGCTCATTGGACATAATTCAGGAATTAACCTGAACACATACAAAAGTATCTTTTCTTCCCCTGGCTGGTCCCACCCTGATCATCACCTTTTCTATCCTCCTGCAGATCTCCGTGTGTTTGCCAACCCTGTTGACAGAACCAAGGCATTGCTGAAGTGCCACGTCACCAGTACTGACAAATCAGTGCGTTCAGTGTCTCTGACTGAAGACGGGGCCACCAAGGCAAACTGGATCACTGTAACTGGCCCGTTGCCTTCTGGGGATGGATCAGTGATCCTCATCCTGACAGCTGAGGTCCCCCTGATCCACACCAACATCTATGGCTGTGTTGTCCAAACAGAAGAAAGAAACATCACTGTCATGTGGGGTGAGAACTTTACATTTACATACTGCTGCATGATTGTTATTGAGTCATGATCCAGGCTGCACACAGGCCAGTGGGATCTTATTGTTGCTGGGGGGGTTCTGGTGTGTTGGGTACTCTGGTAAAAGTCCCTCATGAAGAAGCTCTGAAACGTTCCTGGTGATTCTCTGGTCTTCCTCCGTCTGAAAGCAGACCTTTGGATCTTTTCTGGCTGAGATTACAGCAGTGTTGGTCATTAACTCTGTCAGAAACGGCTGTTTCGACACTGTTAAAACTTATTTGAGACTTATTTTTTTGTCTCTCCACAAGGTTTTTTTTTTTGGGCCCATTTAATTAACAACATTCAACGTGCTTCACATGTTTCCAGAAAGAAACGAGCTACTACAGAGTTACAATTTGGTACAGGCAGTGGAATGTACAGAATCACCCTCTGCCAGCAGGGGGCGCTGCAGCAGCTCAGCACCCACCTTTCTATCGTCTTGGCACAGAATTATCAGTGCGCAACGTTGAGCTTCAGTCTGTGTCCAGGCCTCAGACAACTGTCGGCATGTCACGTTGGTCCAGACAGTTAATAAATGTAACAGTTGAAATACTCTAAATAGAGTCAGTTACACTTTCTGTTATTCGGAGCACAGCTTTCAAAATATTAAAAATAAGTTTATTACAATAACACATGACGACATGCTGCATAGAGTAAAGTATGGCCAGTTTGGTGATTACAATAATCATGTTTTTGTTGTTTATACTCTTTTATGAGCAGATGGAAACACACTTGATGGACGATACATCCTTTACATCCACATGACGCTTTGGAGAATTATCGGCATCATCTTTACAGTTTGTTGTTTAATCTCCGTAATGACTCTTTTGTGTAAGTCTCACTTCTTTGATTGTAACTTTCAAGTCAGTCTGTGAGCTGATATTTTACTATTGTGGCCCTGCATTAATAGAATGTTAATGATGTTTCTTGTGAAATACACCTGTCAGCATCTATTAATTGTTCCTTCATTTTATTTCTTCATAGTCACAAGAGAGGAAAAAGTGATGAGGAAACTTTTCTCATGAGCCCATTGAAGAATAACTGGGGGAAGATGGATTTTATCCACGGAGGACTTGAGCAGAGACGACATCAATGATCCAGGATGTTTTACTCTTCATGCTGAAAGTGCACGTCTATAGAAACGTGTAGACCTGAACAGAGGATCCAAAGTCACATGTGCTGTAATATTTGGACTGTGTTGTCATCCAGTAGCAGAGCTTTGGCATTTAGCTACCAGGCCCCCCTGCTATGGAACCAGCTCCCTGTCCAGGTACGGGAGGCTCCATCGCTACTTTTAAGATCAGACTTAAAACCTACCTCTTTGAAAAAGCTTATTGTTACTAATTCTGCAGTTCCAGTTACTATCATAGACAGACAGATTATCATACTTAGGGGGTCGTCTAATCGTTAGGTCACATCTTAGCTGTGCTGCTATAGGCCGAGGCTGCCGGGGTCCGGAAACATGATCACCTGACAGGCCTCTGTCACCCCACTGGGTCATGGTTTCCCCCCTCCTCCTCTCCTCTCCTCTCCTCTCCTCTCCTCTCCTCTCCTCTCCTCTCCTCTCCTCCTCATCAAGCAGACTAGTTATGCTGATTCTTGTGTAGTTTTTCTGCTCCCCCCCACTATTCATTTACAGGTATTGCCGCCTTCGGAGCTGTGTGATGACCTCCGGCCCCGCTGACCCGTTGTATAGTGTATTTTTGTGTGTGTTTCTGAGCCTCTCCCTCTCCTCTCCTCTCCTCTCTCTCCTCTCCTCTCCTCTCTCTCTACCCAGCCCCCCATCAGCAGGAGGGTCCCCCTACATGACCCTGGTCCTGCTCAAGGTTTCTTCCTGTTAAAGGGGAGTTTTTCCTTGCCACTGTTGCTTGTCTGGGGTCAGGCCCTGGGATTCTGGAAAGTGCCTTTAAACAATTTTGATTGTAAAAGACGCTATATAAATAAATATTGATTTGATTTATGCTGCTGACACGGGTCTAACCTTCACTGACTGTCATCTGTTTTAAGAAGCCAAACTATGGAAAGCTTGAGCACTTTGACCCGTCTTATGTTATGAAGTTCTTCCTAGAAGAATCTAACAAATTCATGTGAAACTGGTCCACTAATATTGTGTGTAAAATAATAAACTGTTTAACAGTGTTTGTAAAATAACTTGCAGAACTTGATGTGTGAAATCATTAAGAGTTTCGCTTTTTTTCATTATTAAATGTTTGTAAATATTGTATGTTTTTACTTCCTGCAATAAATGAGTTTTATTTTTGTTAAGAGCCTGTGTGATAATGTTTATTTTCATTTACATGAGGAAATGTCTGATTAGATGAGGTGGTTAACATTGTCTCATCACAGCAACAAGGTTGTGGGTTCCAA
The DNA here is from genome assembly GCF_003711565.1 of Takifugu flavidus. Lineage (NCBI taxonomy): Eukaryota > Metazoa > Chordata > Actinopteri > Tetraodontiformes > Tetraodontidae > Takifugu > Takifugu flavidus. The sequence goes on along the minus strand of NW_026621974.1, from coordinate 8,551 downwards.
TCCCCTGGGATCGCAGCTTTATCAGTGCAGTTTGGAAGTTCTCCCAGGATGTTTCATGAAATGACCACTGACTCTTTTAGTTCATTTGTGTTTTACCCATTTTGAAAATAAACAAACAACTTTAATTTGGCCAGGTTTAGTTACATATTTGGTCTCATATTTTAGTCTTTTTCTGGTCATTAAAGTACCGGTAATGTCCTGCTGAAACACCAGTACTTTTCATACAAAGAGAATCCACACAGAAACCTCTGAATGTAGAAGGTTTAGGGCAGAACACTGGCTGAACAGGTTCAGGGACACTGTTCTGTCATCTGTCGCCTGCAGAAATGATTAAAGATTTGTGGAACAACCGTGAGGCTCAGAACCATTTGTTGGGACACTTCATCAAGGAACACTGTGCAGAAATTATCCAACAGATCAAATTAAGAAGTTGAGAAAAGAACAGGTCACACACACCACACACACACACACACACACACACACGTGGGGTAACAGAGAATAACAACAGCAGCTTGTAAAGCCAAATGAAGCTACATCCTGTTTCGTTGTCATGGTGACCTCCTGTCAGTGAATGTGCTGATGGAGCTCAGATGAGGACAGAAGCAGTTCAGTCTGGTAAAGGTAGCTGAAGGAGCCTGGTGTTGGTTATGAGCTAAAACTATGTTGAGAGGAAGAGTGAGCTGCTCATCACTGCTGGTTCCCTGTTCAAAGAGTGACAACAGACAACCCTGATCATCACCTTTTCTGACCTTGGAATGGTCAAAGTCTCATCACAAACAGGCAAAAGTAAAAAAAAAAAATATCCCTGAATTACAGGAACACGTGGATATTATTTGTGTACAAGAGGCATGACTCAAACCAAATTTGGGTTTATTAAGTTGAAAGATATTTTGGTGTGGAGATTTTAATGCACATGGGGGGATATCAGGAAGACTCGAAGTAATGGAAGACATGTTAGATGACAAAGGCATGCTTGAATACTGGTTTGGCCGTGAGGGTGAAAGTGGCAAAGGGCACCGAGCCATCAAGAGATCACACATCGGCATCACAGGTTTTAACATGGAAAAGCAACTGGGAAGTGTTGAGAAGCAGCACAGTGGGTAGAGACCATCATCCAATAGGTCTAGAAACTGAAAGCGTTAGGGGTCGGAACAAAGGAGGAGGAAGATGGAAATGTGAGGGAGCAAATGGATACGTTCAGAATATTTGCTGGGGCAAACTAAGGGCAGTTGGTGTAAACCAGAACTGAATAATGAAATATGTCAAATTATAATTGAAGCGGCAAATGCAACTATTCCAAGAAGTAATTAAAAGAAATTTAAAAATGAAAAAAAAACAACCCTGAAACTCAAGACTTTAATAAATTATAAGGAACAGCAGAGAGCAGCTCGTTTTAGGAGCAGCAGACACACACAGGACCGAGTAGATTGACCAGACTAAACTTTACTGAAAAGGTGGCAGCAGAATCCCTCAAAGAACCAGAGCTAATAAAGTCTTTGTCAGAGCAGGCTGGGTGGCACGAACAGACATCTGAATGGGCGATCACAGAGGGCTGCACCACAAAGGGTGGATATAGAGGACCAGAAGGTGACAACTACAATATAGATGCCAACTGTGGAAGTGGAAGAACAACAACACCAACAAGATGAAGCCTGGTAGATTTGTCTGGTTCCGATCAGGACAAAAAGTAATGATGGGCAAATTAAGCTTTTGTGAATTCCCGAACCACTTGTAATGATTACTCGAAGTAATGAAGCTGCAGTTCTAGCGCCCTCTCCTGGCGACCCGCGAGCCTTGCACTGCAGGGTTGGAGCCGCTATTGGTGACCGCTTGAAAAGGTTGGTGTAACGATGTCTGTGATTTAGCCAGTAGGCGAGTGGGTCCTCTGACCTGGCCAGAGGTGGGCTGCTCATTCACCGCTGCCCATCTACCGTCGCATCTGCCATAGCATTCCCAGCCCTTCTTGCATCTGAGGCGTCTCGGTCCAGCGTTCCCCAAAGGTTAATATCTGGAACACACCGGACCTGTCCAAAAAGTAATTTACAAATAGACAAACAGCGATTCATTTCGATGGAAGATACACCATAGCTATAGTAAGTTACTGTTGGATATGAATCACGTGTTTGGATCGAGACGTTACCTTGGCCTGGCGCAGCGCTTCTCAAATAGTGGTGCGATGCCAGTGGGGGCGCGTGAGACCCCGGAGAACATGTTTTTGTTTTTTTTTTGTTTTTTTTTCCCGTACTAGAATAAAGTGTAATTGCACATCCCGCGCGCACACCACAGAGCAAGAGATAGGAAGCGCAGTGAACAAACCACCAAGAGACAGCATGAAAAAATACTTAACAGTGATGAAAAGAAAGGCGGAGAGAGACGGAGATAATGAGACATACGAAAGTCTCCCGAGGAAATATGACGAAGCATATACTGTATAGCGCTTGGCTTCACTGCGACTACGGTGGGAGACGAGGAAAGACCGGTGTGTTTACTGTGTCTAAAAATGTTGGCAGGACAGCATGAAGCCAAATAAATGAAGGCCTCACTTAAAGACATTACACCCCAGTCACGCTGATAACCCTAACCCTGGTTAACCCTAACCCTGGTTAACCCTAACACTAACCCTAACCCTCACTTAAAGACATTACACCCCAGTCACGCTGATAACCCTAACCCTGGTTAACCTAACCCTGGTTAACCCTAACACTAACCCTAACCCTCACTTAAAGACATTACACCCCAGTCACGCTGATCAGCCGCTTGCTTGAGTTTTTTCGGCAAAACGTGCCGAATATTGGCAACAATCATCCCGCTTTGGTCTAAATTTCTTTCTTTTTTTGTTTTCTTTAATATTAATAAGGATACAATGTCATGCAGAGGTGTACTTATAACAATTTCATAGACAAATGATACTAATTATAGTCACGGCGGGGGGCAAAATGTTTTCTTCTTCCTAGGGGGGGCGTAACAGAAAATAATTGAGAAGCACTGCGCCGGGACTGGGGATTAGGCTAATTGGAAACTCTAAATTGCCCGTAGGTGTGAGTGTGAGAGTGAATGGTTGTCTGTCTATATGTGTTAGCCCTGCGATTGACTGGCGTCCAGTCCAGGGTGTGCCCTGCCTCCGCCCATTGTGCTGGGATAGGCTCCAGCCCCCCCGCGACCCTCAGTGGAGGAACAAGCGGTAGAAAATGAGTTTGTGAGTGCGCCGGGACTTTCCTGGTGCTCAACGAAGGCTCCGCCCACATGGCGGTATCTACGTATACTGTATATTGAACCGCGACTGTCACGCGCATTTAAAACCCCCGCGACACTCGTCTAGTTTGAGACGCGCTTTTAAGAGAATCGGTCTTTATCACAAAGAACCCTCGTCACGGTGCTTCCAGACTGCTTCAGATGAGGACAACAAGTGTTTAGCGACCTTCATTTAGGAAGATGAACATTTGTCTTCTGTTTTGGATCCTGCTCCCAGCAGCAGAATGCGGTAAGTTGAGGAAACTTTCTTTACACACACGTTCTGAGCGCTGTGTTGCGCTTTTCTCAGGTAGAAATAGACAAACAATCAATCAGCTCTCTGTGTAGATGCTCTTCTCCCACATTTGGTCTTGTTCCTCTCAGATGTCCCCCAAAGACTCACAATCTCACATGACTCCTTTAGGCAGCCAACACCTTTTAGAGCAACATGCCAAACCAGGGGTGGCCAACCAGTCAGAGCCTAAGAGCCACATCATACACATGGGCACACATGAACATCACCTCATCCCTTCCTCACACACACACACACACACACACACAGACCTCTGCTTAGCCAGATTTATTGTAAATGTCACACACCAACATGATAATTACAGAATTTGACTTCTACAGACCACGGGCCAGTCATTTTCAACAATGAACATTGTGTGCACTGTCTCACACACACAAACTCTCAATTCAACTAAGTCCACAAACAAAAATATAATAATTAAAAAAAAAGTTCTCTTACTATGCATGTTGCTTAGTGGGACCTCTGGCATTCCTTGCTTTGAACAATCCTCTTGAAATCTGGCTTGTATTCACTTGTTGCTAGGCAGTTCTTTCACATGGGTGTCAGTCAGAACAGATCGATGCTTTGGTTTCACGTGTTTCAGGGTAGAAAACACAGACTCGCAGACGTATGTTGACCCAAATATTGACAGGATCTTAAGCGCAGCCCGTTTGACATTGGGGTATTTTTCCATTGGCACACTTTTCCAGAACTCAATGGCCCCTTCCCTTAAAGCAGGTTTCAGTCGGTGCTCCTCACAATGATCGATCATCTCCAACTCAGCTGCAGCCTCACCTGTTGCTAGCGGGGCTTTCCAACAGTGCATCTCCACATTAAAAGGGGCAGCGAGGAATGCAATCGGTGCCCTTTTCAGTTGTAGATCGCGGAACCGAGTCACGAAGCTTTCGTGCATTTTTTCCTGCCATTCTGAAGGCGAACTTGACACTAATTGTTTACTCAAAAGATCTTGTCCCTACTGAGAAACTTTGCGGTATTTTCATCTGACGCGCATGCGCTTTTGGCGAAAGTAACGTATTGAACTCAAGCGAAGCGAACACGCACATTAAAAAAACACAAACCCAAACTTCAATATGAACGTTAGAGCCGCATGAAACCAGGCAAAGAGCCGCGGGTTGGCCAGGCCTGGACTAAACAAAGAGCAGACAATGATTCTGATTAAAAAACTCTCCCCAAACTCTTGCATGAATATATAATATTCAAAATGACGTGATTGATTGAACACCTCAACTGGTCGGTGATACTGCCATCGACTTTTCAAGAACATTCAAAAACGCCCTTTGTTTTTGTTTAGCTCTGCAATAAAAACATCAATAGCGAATAATGCACCAGGAAGCTGGTGAAATACTTGAAGATATTTGGGCAGAGACACTATTCGAAACGAAAACATGGGCAACCGAACGTGGCTTACACAGTGCTTTCGTTTACTTTCATTTCATTTTCATTACTTTCACAGAAGGCGCAGCAGTAGTGCACACTTAGACTTCCGGTTGATGCATCCGCTACTAACGTACCTCTGCCGTGTGTGTGTGTGTGTGTGTGTGTGGTGTGTGTGTGTGTGTGTGTGTGTGTGTGTGTGTGTGTGTCTTCCGACACGTTAGGAAGTTTGTTTGTGGTTGTGAGAATCACGAGTTAATCTTCAGGGTCCGGATGTTTCATACTGCACAAGTCAATCTGAAATGTATTTATGCCCAACAAGACCATTCAGCTGCAGCTACCTGGCTGAACTTTAACTAAAACCTACAAACACACCGTTACCAGCCTGCTGAAAACAAATGCATGAACTAGCTGGTCAAGATATTGTTTAGTCAGGAATCCTTTAATTCTTGCAATATTTTTTGGGTGTTAGTCAGCTCATTTTGTTGTCCTCATGTGGTTGTTGGTCTCAAACTGTCTCAAACTACCAAGAATGATCTCCCAGGTAACTGTCCAAACACAGATGTATTTTTTAGTTGTTGACTATCTGAGGATTTGCTTTGATTTTGATGCCTGCACACAGAGTACGAAGAGAGTGGAGATTAAACCTCTTTTTTGTTGGTGCCTGTTCAGGTACTGTAGTAAACCTTGTTTATATTCAGTTTATGAGGAATCTATTATGATATTTTGGGTTATTGTTGGGTCTTTTGACCTGTTTCTCATCCTGCTGCTCCATGTTTCCTTCACAGCTTGTGGAAAGAGGCTGTTTTTCATTCTGGTTGTTTGTTTTTAGTGGTGTTTTGTCCAGTTGAGTGTTTGTGAAGAGGGATTATAGTAGGGGAACGAGGAAAGCAGCCCTGAGGAGTTCTGGTGATCAGGATGAGAGGAGATGAGATGTGGGTTTTTATCCTGACATGTGGTGGTCTGGCTCAAAGAGGATCAATGATGATGATCAAAGAGATATTTTAGCTTTTTTTGATACCGTCCACCAATTTGAGCAGATACGACTCACAGCTTAAGGTTTAAAATAATTAACCATAATATTAAACTGTCTACATCTTTCAATATTAATTTGACAAGACCTGAGATTGGGATCAATTTATAACATGATTATTTTTGTCAGAACCGCTGATCCCACTGTGAGGGTCCAGAGTTTTGACTCCATTTGTTTGTGTGTTTCAGGTTCCCATTCTCTTGAGTTCTTGTCTACAGGACGTGTTCAGCCTGGATCTGGGCTCCATTTTGAACAAGTTACAGAGTTTGATGGAGTTGTGATCTCTCACTGTGACAGTGGGACACAACAAGAACACTTCAAACCCGTCCTGGAATCCCACAACTTACCTGGGACCTGCAGACCAGCATGTTATGATGTTTTTGATGCTCTCAAAGAGATTTCTAAATTCATCAATCACACACGGAGTAAGTTTGTAGCACATTTGCTTTATAACGTGTTTATTTTGTTGAAAATGAACTGAACATTTTACATAAAACAATCCTTGTAGATGTTCAACGGCGGCGTGGCTGCATCACGTCAGACGAGAGGCTTGAATCAGCTTTTGACAACTGGGCAGTGAATGGAGAGGGTTTCATTCAGTTTGATGCTGGAGCTCAGAAATGGAAAGCCCTGTCTCCTTCTGCAGAAATGATTAAAGATTCGTGGAACAACCGTGAGGCTCGGAACCATTTCTTTAGACAATTCATCAATGAAGAATGTCCAGAAATGATCCATCAGATCAAATTAAGGGAAGCAGAAAAAAGAACAGGTGAATAAACACACACACACACACATACATACACGTGCGGTAACAGAGAGAATAACAACAGCAGCTTATAAAGCCAAATGAAGCCACATCCTGTTTCGTTGTCATGGTGACCTCAGTGATTTCCTCCTGTCAGTGTTGAATCTGCTGATGGAGCTCAGATGAGGACAGAAGCAGTTCAGTCTGGTAAAGGTAGCTGAAGGAGCCTGGTGTTGGTTATGAGCTAAAACTATGTTGAGAGGAAGAGTGAGCTGCTCATCACTGCTGGTTCCCTGTTCAAAGAGTGACAACAGACAACCCTGATCATCACCTTTTCTATCCTCCTGCAGATCTCCGTGTGTTTGCCAACCCTGTTGACAGAACCAAGGCATTGCTGAAGTGCCACGTCACCAGTACTGACAAATCAGTGCGTTCAGTGTCTCTGACTGAAGACGGGGCCACCAAGGCAAACTGGATCACTGTAACTGGCCCGTTGCCTTCTGGGGATGGATCAGTGATCCTCATCCTGACAGCTGAGGTCCCCCTGATCCACACCAACATCTATGGCTGTGTTGTCCAAACAGAAGACAGAACCATCACTGTCATGTGGGGTGAGAACTTTACATTTACATACTGCTGCATGATTGTTATTGAGTCATGATCCAGGCTGCACACAGGCCAGTGGGATCTTATTGTTGCTGGGGGGGTTCTGGTGTGTTGGGTACTCTGGTAAAAGTCCCTCATGAAGAAGCTCTGAAACGTTCCTGGTGATTCTCTGGTCTTCCTCCGTCTGAAAGCAGACCTTTGGATCTTTTCTGGCTGAGATTACAGCAGTGTTGGTCATTAACTCTGTCAGAAACGGCTGTTTCGATGCTGTTGAAACTTATTTGAGACTTATTTTTTTTGTCTCTCCACAAGTTTTTTTGGGTTTTTTGGCCCATTTAATTAACAACATTCAACGTGCTTCACATGTTTCCAGAAAGAAACGAGCTACTACAGAGTTACAATTTGGTACAGGCAGTGGAATGCACAGAACCATCTCCTGCCAGCAGGGGGCGCTGCAGCAGCTCAGCACCCACCTTTCTATCGTCTTGGCACAGAATTATCAGTGCGCAACGTTGAGCTTCAGTCTGTGTCCAGGCCTCAGACAACTGTCGGCATGTCACGTTGGTCCAGACAGTTAATAAATTTAACAGTTGAAATACTCTAAATAGAGTCAGTCACACTTTCTGTTATTCAGAGCACAGCTTTCAAAATATTAAAAATAAGTTTATTACAATAACACATATGACGACATGCTGCATAGAGTAAAGTATGGCCAGTTTGGTGATTACAATAATCATGTTTTTGTTGTTTATACTCTTTTATGAGCAGATGGAAACACACTTGATGGACAACACATCCTTTACATCCAGATGACGCTTTGGAGAATTATCGGCATCATCTTTACAGTTTGTTGTTTAATCTCCGTAATGACTCTTTGGTGTAAGTCTCACTTCTTTGATTGTAACTTTCAAGTCAGTCTGTGAGCTGATATTTTACTATTGTGGCCCTGCATTAATAGAACGTTAATGATGTTTCTTGTGAAAATCCAAAGTCACATGTACTGTAATATTTGGACTGTGTTGTCATCCAGTAGCAGAGCTTTGAGACTTATGCTGCTGACACGGGTCTAACCTTCACTGACTGGCATCTTTTTTAAGAAGCCAAGAAGCCAAACTTTGGAAAACTTTAGCACTTTGACCCTAAATTCAGTATTAATGATCTTGAACTTTTTAAATCAGAGCTTAACACTCATCTTTTAAAACTGCCTTTAAACACCTCGTAATGCTGTCACTTTATGTCTGGTTTCATG
>NW_026621973.1:0-37454 GCF_003711565.1 Takifugu flavidus | reverse complement strand
AAAGATTAAAAAGGGTTGGACCTAAGATTGACCCTTGGGGAACGACCACAACCTCCTATCTTTAGTATTGCTGCGCCAACTGGTGGTCTTTTGGGTTGAGGATAACGGTGATCTATATGTAGCTATATGTAGCTATAGCGTCATTGGCCTCCACTCCAGCCGCTCCTGGTAGTTCCTCAAAAACACTGAGTTTCTAGTGGATGCACAATCTGTGGAAGCCAACATAGAAACTTCTGAAGAGCCAAAGTTCTTGCAACAAAAATATAGTCCCCAATTAGGTTGTTTTGTTATCACACGACCCCGTCCCCATTATCTTAAGAGAATATAAAAGAATGAGTGGAGACAGAAGAGAGAATGAGACGTTTTTGGCGCGTGTCGCTCTTGATTTAGTGTTTATTTTTGCAGTAAACTTAAAGGAGGCCTTTAAGCTGATATTCCATTTTTGACATCTTTAAATTTACTGTATTAATGGGAGATTTATTTGGTCATTTTGCTTCTTTTTATTTCCTATTTCCCACATTTATTCATAGTTTTTATTAGATTGCAATAAATCCTATAACATTGAACAGACTGACTAAAGTCAAATGACCTGTGGTTCCCACCGATAGCCGTCATTCTGATGGGTTTTTGCTGGCTGCAGCTGAAATATTCCAATGCTCCATGTCACAGAGACAGTAAATACTAAACCCTAAAGATTCTGAAGGCATTCTGTAAAATAGTAACGTATAATACAGACATTTGAAGAGACAATTAAGAGAATGTTTTCATGCTTCTAAGAGTGGCCGAGGAGCCATTTAGAACTTTATAAAGATGCATTGTGTGATACCAGGAACTAATTTAACTTCAAGGCGAAGCTGCTTCTGCTTTGTCGACCATCGACTGATCTCCTGAAAGTCCACCAGCGCTTTTTAAAAACTGAATTTTTCATCTATGGAGGGAGTAGACGGCAGATGTTTCCACAGATGCTCTTCACCAGTGGTCAGTGAGTGATGCAGCAGATGAGCGGGAGTTGACTGGCTTCAACCAGCTACCGTCTCAATGTCCCAGCCCATAGTGTGGATTCTCTACGAGATCAGACAGCAGCTTCACTCCTGAATCCTGCAGCTGGTTCTCACCCAGGTCCAGAACGCTCAGATGGGAGGGATTGGACCTCAGCGCCGAGGCCAGAGAGCCACAGCTGATCTCTGATAACCTGCAGTTCCTTAATCTAAATAAAGAAGGGAAACTTTTATAAGGTTATAAGTGAAACCAGTATTAATCTGAAAGGTTAATCAAAGGCATGATCTGTAAATATTTAATTTAGTTACAGGTTGAAAAATGATAGTAATATGTAATTACCACAATTCCAACCTCTCAGGTTTGCACTGTTCCAAAGGAGAATATATATTGTTCTGGCCCTCACTCTTCCCAGGTTCTCCCACCTCTTTCCCTCCCATCTCATCATGGAGATCCATCTCACCTGTGGCTCATCTTTAAAGGCACAACCTGTCTTAGATGACTTCCTGTCCCCCTCACCATCTCCCTCCTCGTTGGCTGGTGTCTACCAGGCACCCTCACCTAGTTTTGTCTAATTTTGGTTACCATCTGTCGGCTTTTTCATTGTCCTTAAATCAATTTATCATGAATAAGTGGTCCCCGTGTGGCCCTCCCTCCTGAAGGAACTGGGCACAACACACACACTCAGAAAGTGTGAGGACCCTCGGATGGAATAATGGACATTTTTGAGAATGGTGTTTACCTCAGAGTTTCCAGTCGGCAGTTTGGAAAGTGGAGAAAACCACAGAGCAGCTTCACTCCTGAATCCTTCAGCTGGTTCTGACTCAGGTCCAGAACCCTCAGATGGGAGGGATTGGACCTCAGCGCCGAGGCCAGAGAGCCACAGCTGATCTCTGATAAACTGCAGTAGTCTAATCTGAAAAATGCAGGATGAGGTTATACGGTGCAGGTCTGCATGTTATCTGCGTCAGTACTAAACCTACGTTAGTTCTTAGTTGGGTCAGACCTGAATTCACGATATTACAAGGAATTTTTTTAATGTGGTGCATCACAGTAGTGTTGAGAACAGCCTCACTTCACCATCTTAGCAGCTGGTATATAGGTAGAAAAATGAAGACTGACCCGAGCGTCTCCAGTTTACAGTTTGGACTCTCCAGTCCAGAACAGAGCCGCTTCACTCCTGAATCCTGCAACGTGTTGACGCTCAGGTCCAGAACCCTCAGATGGGAGAGGTTGGACTTCAGAGCTGAGGCCACAGAATCACAGCTGGTCTCTGATAACCTGCAGCGACTTAGGCTAAAAGAACAATTATTTTGAGAGAAGACAAATAAAAATCAACATGTACCAGAGCAAAACACAGCTTACAAGCAACAAACCTCTGGTCCTGCACCGGCTTATCTGCCGTATGTTCCTATTTTGGGTTCTTTCAGGGCGGTTGGACAAGATCTACAGCGTATGTAAAGTGTGTGTGGGTCAAAATACCTTCCAAGTTTGTGAGACCACATTTCTCAATAGCACTCAACTCTTGTCAGGAGTTGGGACAAAGCGACCCACTCCTGATAGCTTGTGGGCGATGCTGCAGCGACCCTGCAATCCCTACACTCTCTGGTGAAACCAAATCAACGGTTTTAGACACTGCTGGATGCTGGAAGGGTGGCTATAGTCTGGACGCATTGTTCCCCTGACTGCACATTTCTCCAACAATGATTGGCAGCTGGTGTCACTTGTTCTCCAGATGAGAGAAGGAAAGAGAGCCCCCCCACAGTGTGTTTGATTGCCCCACTGCAAGCTCAATGCTGCCAGAAAACATTGCAGGAGCATCAATTCCCCTCAGGGCATCAACAAGGAGCTCAGGAAAAGGTGCAGCTGCCACCTACTAGAGACAAGCACACTGAGCTGAGATTCAAAGCCCTCTCCTCCCAAGAGAAGAGCTTGTTTGTTGGAGGCTCTTCTGGGCGATACCTGGTGCCACAGCTCCAGCTCAGCCCGTCTCTGGAGCTGAGGTGGAGCTTAGCAAGTTTCATGGTTCTCCACCACTTCCTCTCGCTGAGGACCTTCTCAGCTGGTGATTTCTGCTCCACCTTCCAAGTTGAGCAGGTGATACGTCTGCATTCCTGCCACCAGGGTCTCTGCAGAAAGAGTCTTCTCTACTGTTTTATATTAGATTGTAGAAAATTAGGATTTTTGGTTGATGTCTTAGATGTTGTTGACTAAGAGCAGGTTTTTCTTTAACATAGAAAGATTCGATGAGAAGAGCAAATGTATTATTTTGTGAGCTACTTCCACTACTATTATATACACATACTTCCATATTGTCTTAGATTGCAAGCTGCATTTATTGCATCGTTCATAGAAAGTCATATTTGTGAGGAGAAAAACTCAAATAAGGTCATTTTCCTTAATGACCATTACAAAAGAAGGAGGCGATGAACAAACAGATTTATATAAAAATGTGTGAAAACTTATGGATGGAAACCTTTTTAAAATGGTTGCATTGTGTAGAATCGGTGTAGAATCAACTTGTTGACTTCTGATTTGGACTCCAATGGAAGTGAGGTGCAACAATTGTGGATGCTGAAAGCTTCAGATCTTCATGAAGGTTTCTGTGGTTGGACTGACCTGCTGCCCCTTTAAGAGGGAGGCAGGTTTGGGCTTCTGGCTGGAATGAAGCCACCTCAGATGAGAATGACTGCAGGCTTTCGGTACCAAGGTTTAACAGGGCGCTCACTTCACACTTGGGCTTTTCTCTTTTTTCGGATGGCTTTTCTCAGGAGAGAAGGGGCATGGCACACTGCAGCAGCTTTCTTTTTGGGTTTTCTAGTTTTCCTTCTGATCTTTAAAAGACAGGAAGAACCATTTTTGATTGGTCTGAATGTTTGGGCGGTTTTGTGGCCAGCCTAAAAGAAAACAAGACAAATCTACAACTGATACTTCCTTTCTAGTCATTGATGACCATCCTCACATGGGACAGATTTCCACAACCAATTTAATACTGCAAATCTGTCCTGTGTGGTCTTTTTTCTGAGAACTGTAACACTACGTTTATAACAAAGATCAAACATGGAAACATTTATTGTCTAACTAGTTACACCTGGGAAAGTACTGGATCATCTCTGACTGACCTGAGCGTCTCCAGTCTGCAGTTTGGATGCATCATTGCAGAAGACAGTAACTTTACTGCATCATCTGTCAGGCTTTTGTTCCATCTTAAGCTCAGCTCCGTAGATGAGAAGGGTTTGACGTCATTGCTGAGGCCACAACTTCCCAATGAGTCGTTGAAAGAAAACTACCAGGCAGTCTGTTGTGTATGAAACAAAAATAGTGAGTCAAACTTTGGGATTTCTCATCAACTTATCTGAGAATCTACCTCAACACAAATGTAGCTCATTTCCTGGAAAAGCTAAATTCAACACCGTAGACGTAGAGCAACAGTTTGAACGACCATCAGATCTGAAATGCAACTGAATTATTCTTAACATTTGTCTTATTTTAGAACAGCTCATAATTACTCAATATTTAAAATGATTATAGCAAATGGTTTAAAGAAACGTGCATCTTTTTATCTGTCTATCGGCTCTTTGGATATTTTGCATTTCATCCAATTTGTACGATGGTGCGTCAAGTCTTAATTCAGCGATCCGATCGATGACATCAGAGTCTCTGGTTGCATCGATTGCCCTCAGCTTCTGTTATATCTGCCTGTTTTCCTTCAAATCATTTTCACTGCACCTTTTGTTGCTAGTGATGAAGTTGCCACCTAACGGGTGTGGAAAGGCTCAAACAACTTTGTGGGTCACATAAAGGCTCCAAACGGAACCGCCACGAAGACCTAAAACACCCATTCAAACCAACGAGGCCGGCTGTTTTTACGTTGAACAAATGAAGCAAAATAGTCACGTGTCATTAGTTAAAATGTGTTTTTCTGTCATTAGAATACGATGTATACAAACAAACAAAAGTTATTTAATGACATGACAGTAATTTCATGATAGTCAGTTAACTTGTGGCTCCTATTATTCCTGCCTTATGTTGGTTTGTCTGGATTGACCTTTGAACTTATATCCAGCCAGTGTTGAACATTTCTGGATGAACTGTTTTTGTTTTAAATTCATGGATGCTGCAATGGAGATAAAGAATTGAAGGAATGACCACTGGAGGGGGTATTGCTACCTGACATGATCCACTCGCTTGATTTAAACGCCGATGTCCAGCACCAAAAATCTTTACTTACTCGAACTTCCTGCAGTTCCTCACAGCTGGAATCAGGCGACGTCGTCCCTGCACTGAGGTGTTGTACTGCAGCAGGTCCAGCTCATCCAGAACCTCCTCTGACATCTGCAGCAGGTAGGCCAGAGCTGAACAGTGGATCACTAACAGTTCCCTCTTTGATTTCTTCCCTGACTTCAGGAACTCTTGGATCTCCTGATGGACTGACTGATCCTTCATCTCCATCAGACAGTGGAAGATGTTGATGCTTCTGTCTGGGGAGATTGCATCACTGTTCTCTTCCTTCAGGTTTTTGAGGACCTTCTTGATGGTTTCTGGGTGGCTGTCCGTCTGATCCAACAGTCCACCCAAGATCCTCTGATTGGACTCCAGAGAGAGACCATGAAGGAAGCGAACAAACAAGTCCAGGTGGCCATTTTCACTTTTGAGAGATTTCATTAGTGCTCTCATGAGGAAGTCATCAAGAGATGTGACTGGATTGTTATTTGTGAACAACCATGAAAACCAGGAAAAGGGTTTTGGTTTCAAATATTTTAGGAACTTATTTATAACCGCTGTGTCTTTCCTGGTGTAACGGTGGAACATGTAGACGGCAGCCAGAAACTCCTGAATGCTCAGATGAACAAAGCAGTAGACTGATTTCTGGAAGATCACACTCTCTCTCTTGAAGATCTCTGTACAAACTCCTGAGTACACCGACACCTCGGAGACGTCCAGTCCACATCGCTCCAGGTCTTCTGAGTAGAACATGATGTTTCCTTTCTCCAGGTGTTCAAACGCCAGCCGACCCAACTTCAGAAGGAGTTCTTTATCAGCCTCAGTCAGTTCCTCTGGTCTCTGCTTTCCTCCATACTTGTGCTTCTTCCTCTTTATCTGAACCCTCAGGAAGTGTGAGTAGAGGTCAGTCAGGGTTTTGGGCAGCTCTCCTCTCTGGTCTCTGGTCATCATGTCCTCCAGAACTATAGCAGTGATCCAGCAGAAAACTGGGATCAGACACATGATGTGGAGGCTCCTGGAGGCCTTGATGTGTGAGATGATTCTCTTGGACAGATCTTCATCACTGAACCTCCTCCTGAAGTACTCCTCCTTCTGGGAGTCAGTGAAGCCTCGTACTTCTGTGATCCTGTCAACACACGAGGGAGGAATCTGATGGGCTGCTGCAGGTCTGGAGGTGATCCAGATGAGAGCTGAGGGAAGCAGGTTCCCCTGGATGAGGTTCACCAGGAGCACGCCAACGGACGATACTTGTGTGACATCAGAGATGAGCTGATGCTTGTTGAAACCCAGTGAAAATCTGCTTTCATCCAGGCCATCAAAGATGAACAGAAGTTTCCAGACAGTCAGATCTTCTGCTCTGATCTTCTGTAATGTTGGATGGAAAACATGAAGCAGTGAGAGAAGACTGTGCCGCTCATCTCTGATCAAGTTCAGCTCCCTCCATGAGAGCGGAAGCACCAGACTGATGTCTTGGTTCTCCAAACCTTCTGCCCAGTCCAGACTGAACTTCTGCACTGAGAAGGTTTTTCCAACGCCGGCGACACCGTTGGTCAGAACCACTCTGATGTGTCTCTGTTGCTCAGATAAGACTTTGAAGATGTCCTGGCACTTGATTGGAGTGTCCTGGATGTTCTTCTTGGAGGTTCTCTCAAGCTGTCTCACCTCATGTTGTGTGTCCACCTCCTCACTTTGTCCCTCAGTGATGTAGAGCTCAGTGTAGATCGTGTTCAGCAGGGTTCCACTTCCTGCTTCATTAGTTCCTTCAGTCACATGTTCACATCTTCTCTTCAGACTGATCTTATGACCTTCTATCACCTTCTGCAGTTCACCACCCTCTAAAACAAACAATCTTTTAAATCCTTTTACAATTGTCATCTACAGCAGTAACACAGATGTCCTCAACTGGAAAATATTCTGTCATGTTTGAATGATAGAAGCAACAGTCGGGTAATGACCCATCTCACTGTCAGTTTGAAATGTTATGTCTTCTTATGTACACCTATTCTTTTATTTCATTGGGTTTCAATGTAATTTAGTCTATAACAACCATTTCCATGTCTTCCAAGAGTTTGCTTGGACTAAACAGCTGGTAAAAGCTGGATGATATTTAGAAAAACACATCAAACCTTCTCCAAACACATCATACTCAGCAGACCCATTGTCCTGTAAAGGTAACCTGTCTTCAGCTCTTTAACACTTTCCAGACCTAAATGACTAAATGTTGCTAAATACTGTCTAAGCATTTAGGAAGGTCTTCAGAGGGTTTGGTTCCAGTGGAACCAAACAAGAGCTCTCTGGATCTTCTCTTGCACATTGTAAATACACAAGTTGTTCCTTTATTCCGACCCAAAAGTATCTTATAAATACAAATGTACGAGCTTACGTGAGACGCTGTTGTTCAGGTCGGCGGTCTGCAGTTCAGTTCGCCATTTCTTTTCACCCTCGGGACAGGAGGAATCTCCAATGGAAGCAGACCGTTTCTGATAGCTGTCAAAAATGGGAATAGTGGTTATACATGTCTACTGGGCATTAGCAACGCCTAAGAAAGGCTGCGTTCACTTCTACTTTCAGTTTGTTCTGACAGTTGAAGATTGAATGAACACTGAGAAAAAAATATAAAGTTATTTACGTTCTAACAAGCTCGTTTAGTTGGAGAAAAGTGTATTTGATCTAAGTGTTTAGTGGCTTTTCTTCATTGTGAATTTATGTTAAAAATAAAAGTGCCAAATCAGGAATATAAACTCATAGAATAGAACAAAAGTTCTCCATTTATGCTCCAAATACAGTAGTCTGGTCTCTGAAACTGATCATTATATAGCACAGAGGTCACGCGTATTCAAAAGCTTATTTCAACCATTTAGAAATGACTGATATTGTTGTCTATGGGTTTATTAGAACCAGGAGCCTTATAAATAGACTTTTTAATGAATTTTCATGACATGTGGTGGAACAGTGTGACAGAACAAGCTGCACAGACCTGCCATGTCTTACCCATCCGTATCTAAATGGAGAGCTGGAGCACTCTGCAATGGTGGATATTGTTGGGAAACTTTAAAATATATGCCTAGGAATTTTTGTGAGATGATGTTAACCCATGTAGGAGAAATGACCAGTTAAAAACAGAAGCAATTTTCAGTTTTAAAAGATTTACCACACTAAAATTAACATGGGAGTTAATGGGAGCGAACGCCTGACATGTTGGTGCACCGTTTCATTAATTTCATTTTTCACGATAGTGGAGGCTAATACCCACAAAATGATGTTTTGTATGGTTGTGAAATGTTCTAAGGCAGAGTTACGTGGTTCAGAAAACCTTACTTTAAAGGTGAGCCTTGAGGTCCGATACCAAAGTTTAAAGGTTCGTATTTGGAGTGGTCACTCTTCAGGGACACACAGCTGGGCACTGTGGACTCTGCTCTGTCCCCGTCCATCCTGAGGAAACATCAGAAATAGTGATGAGACTGTGATGAAGGTAAATAATCTGTAGAGGTTGTAGCTGAATAATCCCAATTCACTGCATTTTTATCAAACAGGAACATTTCTAATCCATTCTGGTTAACAACTGAATCATTAAATCAATGATGTCTCTGTATCATTTTCATGTTTTCAGAGTTTAAGCTGCTTTTTTTAACTGTTCCCTGCAGTGAGAAAAGAACTGGCACCTTTTCCAGCCCCTCATCCTGCAGCACTGAATGTGCTCTAAAGTTCTTTCCAGAGCAAACGTCTCTGCACTTGCAGCAACATGTTGTAGTCATGGATCCGTGAGGAGAACCGGATACAGGAAACACCCCCACTTTGATCCCAAAACCCAACTGGTGGCCAACGGTGGTGCGGCAACGACGGGGACGCTGGTCCATCGGGCCGACAACACTGGTTTTCCACAGGCCAACATGGTGAAAGGACTGTGCCCCGTTTCATTTTAAGGACCTGACGAATTTCATTTTTCACAATAGTAGAGGCTAATACCCACAAAATGATGTTTTGTATAGTTGTGAAATGTTCTAAGGCAGAGTTGTGGTTCAGAAAACCTTACTTTAAAGGTGAGCCTTGAGGTCTGATACCGAAGTTTAAAGGTTCCCCTTTGGACTTGTCGCTCTTCATGGACACACAGCTGGGCACTACGGACTTTGCTCTCTCTTCCTTTTCCATCACACATTCGCTCATTTTTAAATGTGAGTCTAAATGGTTAAGCAGGAACAGTCTGCTGACACAGAAAAGAAGATTAAAGAACATGATTCTCAGCATGAAGACAAGCAGAGGTCTGTCCAATGACGTATTGTCGGCTCATTCACATCAAAATCTATTATATGATGTCCCCCTGTACATCATACAGGCCACATATATATTGGGGAAAAGTTTTGGGACATTTTAAAAGTTTACACCATGTTAAATATAAAATAGTTGTGGAAAAAATGTTTCTCCTGGGTGTTTCACAAGGTGCGGTGGCATTAGACGGACGCACACAAATACAAATGAAATCATTTTTTATCTGGTTATGGTTTACAAGAAAACCTAAATTCTTTCAAGATGTCAGTTCTCAACATTAAATTCAACAAATAAGATTAGAATGCATTCAAAACTAAACAGAAATACGTCATCACATCATCAAAGTGGGTCAAATGCAGCATCATCTTCTGTCATCTCAGACAGGATTCCAAGAAGAGGATCTTCATTTTCAACAACGCACCTTGACATCTCATCATGGCTCGTCTGTCAGATTACAAGCAGCTTTTTTTGATCAGGCGCATCATGTTTCTCACGAACACATGATGGTGCTGGAAAAAACATTTGTAGCCTGACCTAGAGGTCAAAACTCTGCATGGCGTGCACAGCTACTAGTTGCAGCTGGTGGTTGTGGCGGAGGAGATCCCAAACATATCTAGCAAACTTGTTTTGGAGCAGAGCTTGTCCACCACCTCTGACCCCACTCATCACAGAAGTCCCACCATATCCATGGCCAGGTGTGTTGGCAGCATTGGAGCCAGCCTCAGGAAAAAGGTGTGTCAATATCTCAGAAGTGATGCATCAAGTTGACACAACCCAACAGAAGTCAAGCAACCCAACATGCTGAATAGAATAGATGACACACAGCAAAGGGCAAAAAACACCCAATTCTGCTCAGACTGATCTTATCTGACCACATGTACAGGACCAAAAATATCAAAACACCATGGGTTTAGGTTTCCTTTCGTTTTCTTGACTGCTTCATTCAAAACAGAACACATTTCATAAACCCATAATAACAAATTCATATTCCACAAAGAACCAGTTGTTAAAACAATAAAATGGAATGCCTTGATCTCTCCCTCTTTCCATACTCTCCTTTTTTAAATAAAGGATTGATTGTCCCCCTGGTGGAGGGACAAAGAGAGGAGGCTAAAACTGTCGCGTTTGTGTCCCTCTTTCCGTGGATTTTTCCACTAACTGCAAATAATATTGTCGACTTATTGTGAGTATTAAAATGTGCTTCCTCAACCTCTAAAATGTTGGCTCAGGGTTAGCGGAAAACGCAGTTAGAGGAAACACGGTACAAAGTTTGATCATCCGTCACAACATTCCCGTCGACCAGCCGCAATGTGCGTCCGAAACACACGCACGCTCATTGCGCACACGCAGGTTATTAAGCCGCATCTCGCAGCGGAACATTGATTCGAGACGACAGCAGTGAAAGAACCAAATGCTACCTGAATATTAGAGGTTTTCCATCAGGGCTCGGTCACTCAGGATGGAGCCCGAAGTTGAGAACTTTCACTTTCGCTTCTTCTTCCTCTACACGTCACGTGTTTGTGGTTGGATCGCGTCATATCCAGCACAAGCGCCTCTCTTCAGAACAATTTGGTCCACGTTTTAACTGAAATATTGGGAAACAACTGGAGTTCGTCTGACAGATGTTCGTTTTTGGCTGCGGAATCAAACTGTGTCAACTTTTTGATCTATAGGATCCCCTCTGGTTCAAAGTGTCCCTATAGGATATTGACAGTACTGACCTTTTGGGGGCTGCACACACCTCTTAATGGTGACGGCACCAACGGAGCTGATCCAGTTGTCATCAGCTGGCCAGTCTGACTCCAGCTCATTAGGGGAAATTTGCTGATCTGGAGGAGAAGCTTTCAAAACTTGACGGGCTGGGGGAAAATGACTGTAATTTTGGAATCAGCATGCCAATTTTATTTTTAATCAGAATAATTTAGAATAATTTCAACAGGATATTTTCAAATTGTTCCCCAGTGTAACTTCACCTGAAATTGTGGACTCCAGAATATCACCATTAAATCCATTTAATCATTTAATAGCTGTGGAATTTCAGCCATGAGAAAAATATCTCTCCATCATGATTTCCAGAATTTTTCATCAATATCTGAGATTCTTCGAAAGCTTCGCTGGTGTTGGGTTTTTATTGCTTCTGCTTCATTTTCAGGCGCAATTCTTTTATTTTCAAATCAAATCAAATCATCTTTATTTGTAATGTCTGTTGTAGTCAAACTTGGTGCTATGCAGAATCCCAGGGCCTGATCCCTAACAATCAACAGGAAACTCTCCCCTTAACAGGAAGAAACCTTGAGCAGGACCAGGCTCATATGGGGGGGGGGGGGGGGGGGGGGCCTGCTGATAGGGGGGGGGTGGGAGAGAGAGGAGGAGAAGGGGGAGGACAGGTAGAGGAGAGACAAGGCAGACATCATTCAGTTCATTTTAAAACCCACTACATTATATATTCTGAATAGCTGGTGCTGGTAATCGGAAGGATAAAACTATTCTGTAAAAATGTATGTTTAGCTTTGTGAAATTGTGTCGTATAGGTCAAATAAGAAAACAAGATCAACTGCTGAACCAGTGCAATTTATTTTTAACGTGTTAATCTCCACAAAGAAAGAAAAACCACAAACAACAAGTTTATAGTGGTCCAGTAATGCGCTCTAGTCATACACCAGTACAGTTAACAATAACTCATGTTTTCCACCTGCTTTTCCATCTTCAGTGGGAATAATCCAGTGCGTTCTGGGCTTGAACAAAGGTATTAAAGAGCTGGCTGAATGTCTGAGGTGACTGAAGGACACACTTGGGCTTTTCTCAATAGAGAAGGGGCATGGCACAGTGCAGCAGGTTCTCATCTTAAAATTTACTGTATTCATGGGAGTTTTATTTGGTCATTTTGCTTCATTTTATTTCCTATTTCCCACATTTATTATTTGTTTTTATTAGATTGCAATAAATCCTATAACATTGAACAGACTGACTAATTGAAGAGACAATTAAGAGAATGTTTTAATGCTTCTAAGAGTGGCCGAGGAGCCATTTAGAACTTTATAAAGATGCATTGTGTGATACCAGGAACTAATTTAACTTCAAGGGGAAGCTGCTTCTGCTCTGTCGACCATCGACTGATCTCCTGAAAGTCCACCAGCGCTTTTTAAAAACTGAATTTTTCATCTATGGACGGAGTAGACGGCAGATGTTTCCACAGATGCTCTTCACCAGTGGTCAGTGAGTGATGCAGCAGATGAGCGGGAGTTGACTGGCTTCAACCAGCTACCGTCTCAATGTCTCCAGCCCATAGTGTGGATTCTCTACGACAGGGGTGGGGCGGCCTCCGGGCCATATACGGCCTACGAGACCATTTCTACCGGCCATTTCAACGCAATAAGATTTTTAGATTTTATATGTGCACTTATACAGTGGGACCGTTCGCTAAACTCCGCGAGCTGCGAGTAGCAGCGGTAGCGTATTTTTGCCTTTCGTATCGTGAAATTTCTTTCGTAACAAGATGAAATATTTTCCCGTTTTCTGAGATAAAACAGACGGTTATGTTATGTCCGAGTCAAGGTCAGGGTCAGTGAACACAGCATGTGATGTACGTAGTGGGCTGGACTGATTGACACGGACGAATAATGCCTAGCGAAACACGCTAAACTCTATGAGTTGAAAGGACAGATGAGTTTGGATAAAATTAACGCTCTTCGCCGGAGTTTGGAGGCTCAACAAGCAGCTTTCACACGACCATGTACCGAATATTACGCGTGCAAGTTTTGTGGTGAGTGAATTAATAGCCACGAAGCTGAAACCTCACGCCGAAGGAGAGTTCGTGAACGCGCCTCGTAGCCGCCGCTGAGGCGCTCGCGCCGTACAAAGTAAAATTGTTTCAAAGCGTGAATTTGTTTTCGTGAATAACTACTGAACTAAGACATATATTGTTATGATTCCAGTGGCTAACGGTATGTTTTTATGGTCAAGGAATCTAAATATGTAGTCAAAGTATATGTGGGACTAATATTTATGGTGGAAATCACAATATGCCAGGAATTGTTGCGCTTGGCGGAGGTCTGTGCTCTCCGAGTGCTTTCTAGTTGTTGTTGTTATTATTATTGTCTATCTTTCTTCATTTATTTTCTTGATTATCTTGTTGTATTGCAGTTTTTGTGAGTAGAGGCCTCGAACAGGCCCTTACGGGTCTCTTGCCTCAACTCTGCACCTCTTTTTTTTTATTGTTTTGTATGATCATGAAAACATATTTTACTTGTTTGTCATTTTATTCTATTGTTTTGGTGATTTTATATGCATGTGTGCTAAATAAATAATTCAAACTCAAATGCAGCGATCATGAGACTTAGTAACACAGTGGTTATAGACTTTTTTTTGTCTTTTTTTGCATCCCTACGTATGTTTTCATAATAGTATGGCCCTCGGAGGACTTTATAAAAATTGAAATGGCCCTCGATATGAAAAAGGTTCCCCACCCCTGCTCTAAAGTCAGGCATCCTAAAGGTGGATGTTTTCTGAGGCCTGGAGGCTTTAAAGTGGCGCTTTTACCCACTTGTCCTCGTTCTTTTGGAAACTTGATCCAAAAACCTTTTCTGGAGCTTCATGTTCTGCTTTTTTGAAGGAATGAAATGGTTTCATCAGCGCTGCCGGGGGCTGAGCAGGCTTCATAAATCTGAAGCTCTGAGATCCTTTAAAGATCTCCTGGAATCAGCAGATGGGGGTTTGATCAAAAACTGTAAGAATCAGTCAAGCTATCAAATCTTGACTCAGTCCAAGCGTGAACCAGTCCATCCAGAGCTGATTATGGCTCAGCCAGGAGGAAAGCACGGCCTGGGGGGGTTCATATGGAGCAGGCCCACTCTGGCTCTATTGCTACTGAAAACAGCCCTTCAGCACAGCAGCCTGGAATACAGTTCTGGAGAACACCTGTTCCCAACAGAACCTGTTTAAAACGGGACCAGTAAAGATGCCCGGCGTGACCACGACCACGGGGAGAGAGGGGGGGGCAGAGACAGGCGGTAACGCCGCTGCCCACCGATTCACCTGGAAACAACAAAAACCCCAGCAGCTTGGACCCAATATGGCAGCGTGTTCCTCAGAAACGCTCCTCAAACTCTCCCCACAGCTTCATTGCTAAACAGGATTTGGGTTTTTTTGTCCGTGCTAAATGGAAAGTGTTTGTCCTTTGGTGGTCCAACAGGACCACGATTTGGATGGATGGATGATTTGATGTTATTGAGAATAAAAACAGCTGAAAATGGAAGCGGAGATGTTTCAGAGCACCAGAGTTCAGAAAGAGTTTCTAATCAAACACCGCCTGTTTGGAATGATGAATGGATGAATTTTTATCTAATTTAGACTAATTTTAACATCCTTTATGCCAGTTCCATAGA
Organism: Takifugu flavidus; assembly: GCF_003711565.1. Lineage (NCBI taxonomy): Eukaryota > Metazoa > Chordata > Actinopteri > Tetraodontiformes > Tetraodontidae > Takifugu > Takifugu flavidus. The sequence goes on along the minus strand of NW_026621973.1, from coordinate 22,584 downwards.
GCACACACACACACACACTAGCAAAGATGATATCCAAACAGCCAAATAAATGGGAGTCAAAAGAAATCATTTAAAGCTCATATGTCAGAGTCAAGGTCGAGGGTTTTCTATGGCCCCCGGGATGATATTGATTTATTATTAGAACCGGCCCGCAGGCCGCAGATGTTTTACACAGGCCAATACTACATTTCCCACAATGCAACGGTGACAGTCTGAGCGGGAGGCGGCTTCATTTCATTATTTATCAGTAGTCATTAGCATAACAGCAAAAGTTAACGTTCAGATCCCCATAAAATGGCAAAAGGAAGGTGGACACTGAGAACCGGGGGTTCAAACAAGGTGGGAGTGGGAGCACATGTTCACGGAGGCAGCTGGGAAACCTGGGTGTCTTCTGAGTGGAGAAAGGGTGGCGGTAATGAAAGAATATCATCTGAGACGCCATCATGAAGCTAAACACAGCCGATCTGTCTCTGAGCTTTGTCCTCCACACGCTTTTTGGTGGCCTCCAGCTCCCTCTGGAAAAACTCTGACGTGGCAAATTGTTCAAAGGGCATTCTGGGGTCAGAGAGTCCCTCAGCAGCATAAGTCTGATGCACCTTCCTTGAGCAGTAGAAGTAGCGAACAGGACCCTGCTGATAGAAAAAGTGGATGGAAGATCCACCCGTCCCATACGGAGACTTGGGCTGTCCACAGGCCAGACAGGGTTTCGTCTGTCTCATCTTCTGCTCTGGTCGCTGCTGCTGCTGCTCCATCTCTAGAATTCTCTGCACAATTTTTTCAATGGAATCCTGCGTCAGAGGCGTGGGCAGGGCGGCTGTGGGAGGAGTGACAACAGCCGTCTCCATGGTGACGACAGGAACGCTGGTTGTTTTGCTCCCCTCTGTCAAGGAGTACCACAGCTGTTGAGTCTCCAGGAGCTTCTCTGGGCTGGTGTTCAGAGAAGAACTGGTGTTCAACAGCTTTGCCAGATGCTTCACATAGCGGGATATGTGAAACCTGGTTGTGGGGCGGAGCAAGCTGTTCGGATCGGCCGCAGACCGATGGACCGTGTCTGCGTAGTCTCGATCCACAAGCCTCAGGATGTCCTTGTCCCCATGATGATACTGCAGCAAACTATCAATAGCGTCTTTCATGGGAAGAGTCCAGCGTGTGTGGTCCAAGACAAACACTCCACCACCAGTCTTCATGGGTCCAGTGCGGGCGCTCCTCGGCGAGGACTTCAGCGGCAGGGGCAAAGCTCCAGAGACGTCTGGAACACAAACAAAAGCAATAATGCATCCTTAGTAACTCATATTATCGCCATATGGGCTATTGAGAAAACACATTAATATCCATCCCTTAATAACAGAAAGTGTAATATTTAACACATCAAAAGATTGAGATACACTGACCACAACCTAACTAAATCTATTTATTTTCAATCATTCGAAGGCCTTAATTCCAACATGGCGCTCTGAAAAACCCGATTATCGTTGACCCGCCCACTGATCTTTCAGGATCCTGGTCATCCTCTGCTGGAATCTCCTTTACACGTCCAGCAGCAGAGAGATGGAAGCTGACAGGTGGCGCAGGGGGAAGCGACGGCACAGCAGTCGCTGTTGCCCCGCTGGAGGAAGGTGTTGCCCCAGGAGCATCGTCTGGAGCGGGAGGGGGCACAAGAGCCGAAGGCGGATCCCTCTTCTGCATTTTGTGTTTGTCCCAGTCCAGAGGGAGCGGACGGCAGCCCGGTTCTCTGGACTCCAGCCCAAACCTTTCTCCAGCGTCTCTGTCAGAGAGGCGGAACGCAGGGCACTTGTCTTGTCCCGTCACTGCCATGGAAGCAGAGTTCAACTCCCACATTGAGGCAGGGTCAAAGACAGCAGGGAGGACGGCGCCGGGCTTCTTCATGTCTACCGGTCGCTGAAAGTTCCACCGCACAACGCCGGTCATGGCCTGGGCCTGGAACAGTTCAGGGGAGACCTGCGTACCCGTGACCCACTGGGCCTGCTGGAAATGGTAGCCCTCCTGCTGAGATGTACCACGGACAGGGATCCAGACGGGGACTTTGGCACCTTCGCCCGCTACGTGGTTTAGCTGAAGGGTCCCTCCGTCCCTGTACATTATCCCCTCAGACAGTTCTGGGTCACTGAGGCAACCACGGAGGATGTGAACCCTCTGAACGCGCCACGTCTTCAGCATGGATAGGGTTAGGGTTAGCATGGAGCATTTTTCAGTTTGAATGACGGCAAACAAAGAAGATGGCTGATCTCACCTGTCCATCCAGTGGTAGCCGGCCTTTTCCACCCCAGCGTGGCTGTACCTCTGGGCCATTCCTTGCTACATCGGATGCAGGGACCTTTCTGTCTCAGCCTGAACCATCACCCAGGACACAATGAGCCAGTTCTCATTCATCACTGCGAAACTGGACATGGCTCCAGATGCCAGTGTCACCTTCCTCGCCATCTTCCTCGTGTGGTCCCACATGAAAACCTGCCCCAACGTGCCCTGGAGGAGCTTGGTCAGAGACGGCTGTTGATGCTTGAACTCATCCAGCAGGCAGTCAGTCAGGTAGAATCCGGACACAGACACCCCACCCCAACCTTCTTGGTCCTCGTATGACCCGAAAGCACGTGGCCGATCTTCCATCCTCACGTACTGGCCGATGGTTCTCTGTCCGTACGCCCCAGCCTCGGCCTCCCTGACGTTCTGTACGGCGTGCAGATATGCCAGGTGAGCTCGTTCATACTTGAGGTGCATGAGCTCATTCACCTGGTTCGCCATATCGGTCGGTGACTTGCCAGAACGCCGCAGTTCATCCATTACCGACTTGCACGCAGCCTTCTTGTAAGTCAGGAATGCAGGCAAAAGGTTAGTAAAGCGCACGGGCAGCTTCTCCACCCATGGAGGGTTGTCAGGACCAGTTCCTGCGACAGGCCTTGCAGCAGAGTCGCGAGGAAAAGATCAAATAATGGTCTCATTCACACCAATTGAAATGACAATGTTAATCAGCGCTCTCGAGGCCGAGCAGGAGGAGCATTGTGACTCGGTCAACAAACATGCATTCGCGTGTTCGTACCCCGTGCATCCAAACTGTTTTTCAACGAAGCATCAAAGAGAACAAAAACAAACACTTACCCTCCTCCTCATAGTCAATATCAGTTCATCATTGCACGGATCAATTCATAGTCCTCACGACGGTTATTATCACACCAACATATGAAGAGTAATATTAAAGGAACTCGGCCGGAACATCAAGAACACAAAAATAATAAGATAAGTTTCAGATTTGGAGAGGAATTCTTCATGGAAAGGAACGGAACTCCAGCTCTGAAACCTATTTTTCAGAAACCTGTCTTTGCTCCTGGTGGCACTCTCGGCAGGGCGGCTGCTGCTACTGGCATAGCATCTGCACACAGATGAAAAGAAAAACAATTGAAATCAGATACGGCATGGACTTTGTTTGTCTGACATGAAATAAATGTGGTAACGGTGTATTTACAGCTCTGGACTTGCAGATCAGAGTTATGGATGCTCAGCATCTCCCTTTCCATCTCCACGTCCTCCTCCATGGCTGTGTTAAAGACAAAAATACCGGCTACAGGTTATTAGTAGAAAAGAAAAAAACCTTTTCCCAAAGTTGAACTTGTCACATGAAGGAATGAGCATACCCAGGGGCTCAGCTGGGGCCTTCATGGGATGCTCAGCAGGTGTGGAAGATGTGGTGGGCTGCTGCCTCTTCAGCAGGTTCTGCTGCAACCTGGACATTCGTGTACCTGGAACGCAGCGCCTGCCTATGACAAAATCAGCATAGCCATCACCTCTGCTGTCCCAGATCTCCTTCCACGTGCTCTTGGCTCGGGCACCAAATCCAACCAGCTGGTCGTCTTCAGATGAGGCAGTCACTCCATCCCCTCTTCCGGCCTCATAAGTGAGGAGAGCCTGGATTTCTTGGAAACTGAGGGCATAACTCACAAATGACTGGAGGCTGTCCTTACTGTGGCTGTCAGCCATACAGAGACCTGCTGCCTCCTCGCTCTGCACGTTCTTGATCAGATACACGGTGGATCCTACGTCATTCTGCAAAAGCCATCTGAATGACTTCCCTTTATATTTACCAAACTGCAGGACATAGTCTCCCACCACCTCCATCTTATCTGAGGGATCCCCCCTCTTTGTCGGATGACGGCCAAAGCGTTCTGCCGTACGAGGTCCTCCCTCATGGCCGCAGACTTGTCCTGAGGAGTGGAACTCACCCGTTTGGCTTCATCAGATGGCTCCTGGAGGAGAAACCCAAGAGGCCCCTTGAGGAACACGACCCAAAGTTTCCCAGGGAAAAAGGTGAATTGCTTCTGCATGTTGAGCTGACATAAAGGAAAAATGTCTATTAATTTTCTCATTTTTATTAGACACTCATAAAACAGTTCCACCCATTTTTCAAATCACACCTGATAAATGTGATCAAAGGAATCTTAGGCCAGTAAAAGATAAAGTGTGGTACCATGCGTAAAGCTCTGTGTGTGTGTGTGTGTGTGTGTGTGTGTGTGTGTGTGTGTGTGTATGTTTGTGAGTGTGCGCACACATGCAATTATCATGTAGGTGTGAAAGTGTAAGATCAAGGTTGTTGGGGTGTCGATTCAGGAGTTCAGAAGGTCAGTACCTGGTGTGGCTAGTGAGGAAAAGACTGGAAAGTGATGGTGTGTGTGTGTGTGTGTAGGTGTGTGTGTGTCTGTGTGTGTGTCTGTGTGTGTGTGTGTGTGTGTGTGTGAGAGAACATGTTGGGGGGGGGGGGCAGGAGGACAGTATCCCCTCTCAAAGACATTGGAAACAAAAACACACATTTGATGTCATAAAATTTAATACTACCACTACTAATATTACTACTAATAATAATTATAGTAATAATAATAATAATACCGAGATTTCAGTGCCACGACAAGTAAATCGGTTACAGTACTTGAATATAAAATATGAACAAGTTCATTCATCACTATCGTGTAATTTAATTTATGAAAAACTAGCTTGACAAGATATGAGTATATTGTAGCATGACAAATACAGTACATTATAATTTAGGGCCAGTTATAACACGTTCCTTGCTAATTTAGGACAAAATTGACCACAGCCTATGCACAATTACGAAAAGTTTCCTCATTAATTTAGTAGGAAATCAAGCCCAAACTTACCTTCAGCGAAGTTTACCAAAGAATGAACCAAGAATGGCCGATCCTCCGGAGAGGAGCCGCTCTTCATAGAAACGGCAGAACAGCGCCACGGGATGATAGCGGCCGGAAATATATTGCGTCCGTAGTGGTTTAGCACTACCATTGAAAATGAATGGGAAACGGTTTTGGGCCCTTTAGCTCCCGGCCATGGCACATTGCTTTTAACTTGATTTCATTTATCGGAGTTGAATCTTGTTTGATTTTTTTGAAGGCGTTTCACCTCTCATCCAAGAGCCGATCTACGCAGATTTGATGATATGACGCTCATAGGCTATATAGCCTTTTCTTTTTGGGGGGAATGGATTGGAGGCTGCTCCAACATTGAGGTTTGGACTGTGACAAAGCAAAATGGACAACCTCCACCAGAATAAGTGTTTCAAGAAAATAAGTTTGAGTGTATTAACTTCAAAAGGCCATTTTCTTGCGCCTGCTCTCGCTTACGGCCATACCACCCTGAGAACGCCCGATCTCGTCCGATCTCGGAAGCTAAGCAGGGTCGGGCCTGGTTAGTACTTGGATGGGAGACCGCCTGGGAATACCAGGTGCTGTAAGCTTTTTGCACTCTTCCACTGGGTCAGCAGAGGCCGCCAGTGTTCCTGATAATTATCCAGCCAGATGTAATTCACTTCTTAAGTACTTCTAACATTGAGATTTAATGTTGCACTATTGTACATCGTTTGAGATTTAATATTTTATGAGTGTGTGTGTGTGTGTGTGTTTAAATAAAATTGAATTTCCCACTTTGGTCCACACTATTGTCAACATTTCTGTCTTCAAAAAAAAGCCAACTCAAGGCGGCAGATTCCTGAATTGAAAACAATATCTAAAGAACTCAAGTATCATACTAACAACACTAATATTCCATCTGTCTATCCCCAACTGAATTAACTCCACACCTATCTCATCAGATTATTTGTAACAGAATAAGCAGATAACGTAGCATTTCCCTGTTCATAGGCTGTGAGCGGCCGACTACAGACGGGGCTCCCGCTTTGAGTGGCTGACTACAGACGGGCCTCCCGCTGTGGGCGGCCGACTACAGACGGGGCTCCCGCTTTGAGCGGCCCACTACAGACGGGGCTCCCGCTATGAGCGGCCCACTACAGATGGGGCTCCCGCTATGAGCGGCCGACTATAGACGGGGCTCCCGCAGTGAGCGGCCCACTACAAACGGGGCTCCTGATATGAGCGGCCCACTACAGACGGGGCTCCCGCGATGAGCGGCCGACTACAGACGGGGCTCCCGCAGTGAGCGGCCGACTACAGATGGGGCTCCCGCTATGAGCGGCCCACTACAGACGGGGCTCCCGCTGTGAGCGGCCCACTACAAACGGGGCTCCTGCTATGAGCGGCCCACTACAGACGGGGCTCCCGCGATGAGCGGCCGACTACAGACGGGGCTCCCGCAGTGAGCGGCCGACTACAGACAGGGCTCCCGCTATGAGCGGCCCACAACAGACGGGGCTCCCGCTATGAGCGGCCCACTACAGACGGGGCTCCTGCTACAGCCGGGGCTCCCGCTATGAGCGGCCCACTACAGACGGGGCTTCCGCTATGAGCGGCCCACTACAGACGGGGCTCCTGCTACAGACGGGGCTCCCGCTGTGAGCAGCCGACTACAGACGGGGCTCCCGCTATGAGCGGCCCACTACAGACGGGGCTCTTGCTGTGAGTGGCCGACTACAGACGGGGCTCTTGCTGTGAGTGTCCGACTACAGACGGGGCTCCCGCAGTGAGCGGCCGACTACAGACGGGGCTCCCGCTATGAGCGCCCACTACAGACGGGGCTCCCGCTATGAGCGGCCCACTACAGACGGGGCTCCTGCTGTCTGTAGGCCTCATGTGCCAGAGTGATGGGCTTTGAGCACGTGATGACTCCTGTGGTGAAGATCAGAAACAGCTCAGAACATTGAAGGTTCTGTTGGAGGAGCTGCCAACTGAATATGGTGACCTGCTGCTACACACAGAAATCCGATGGCTCAGCAGGGGACGGATTTTGCTTCCTTTTTTGTCCCTTTTGAGTGAAATAAAAGAGTTCATGCAGTCCAGAGGGGAAGACGCCGTGCTGCAATCAGGTCAGATGGTTCAAACAGAGTCCTCAACCCAAAGTCTGATTTAAAAAGATCAAAAGTGGCGTAAATGTCTGGTCCTGACAGGAGAAGGATAACTGGAGCGGCATCGCTCGTACAGTAGACCGACTCTGCCTCTTCCTGGTTACCCCGGTGATGACCTTTGGCACCGTAATCATCTTTCTGAGGGGAATCTGTAACCAACCTCCTCATCTGCCCTTCAAAGGAGCCCCGCATGACTCCAGAGAGGAGAACCCACGCCTGCTGTGATGCACACACACAGCCAGGGCTTTTTCCATCGCCATCGTTTCTCTGGGGGAAATGTTGCATTTCTTTATCTTCATAACAACAAATCTTGAATGGCAAATTTTAGAGTATTTTATAGGGAAGTGAAATAATGTTTGGACCTCTTATCAGGCAAAGAGAAAGTTAAGAACTGCTCTAAAAACACCACCTCAGGGGGACTATATCCAAATCTCTCCGTTTACTGATTGGACGTTGAAACGTCAATACGCGGATTCATACATTTAGAACTGGACGTTGCACCAGAACTGGAAGCGCGGACTGATACATTTTTAACAGCGGTCCTGCTTCAGCCCTCCGGGGCTTAATAACAAAATACGAAAAATGCGAAAATTTTAATTTTGGAAACATTGTTGTCGGTTGTTCATCTTGCCGGCTTTTGCAAAATTGCTAAATATGCGCTAGCATGCATGTTTTAAGCTATGGTAGCGGTATGTTTTACCATGCCCGCACCCTATAATCCGGAGCGCCTGATGTATGTGTTAAATACAGAAATAGCACCTGTAACTGAGGCTGCACCTTTTAATACGGTGCGCCCTTTGGTCGCGAACATACGGTATATAGAACATAGGGCACGTTTGTGCGTGATATCACTCCGCGTCTGCGCAACGACAACAACCTCCTATCTTTAGTATTGCTGCGCCAACTGGTGGTCTTTTGGGTTGAGGATAACGGTGATCTATATGTAGCTATATGTAGCTATAGCGTCATTGGCCTCCACTCCAGCCACTCCTGGTAGTTCCTCAAAAACACTGAGTTTCTAGTGGATGCACAATCTGTGGAAGCCAACATAGAAACTTCTGAAGAGCCAAAGTTCTTGCAACAGAAATATAGTCCCCAATTAGCTTGTTTTGTTATCACACGACCCCGTCCCCATTATCTTAAGAGAATATAAAAGAATGAGTGGAGACAGAAGAGAGAATGAGACGTTTTTGGCGCGTGTTGCTCTTGATTTAGTGTTTATTTTTGCAGTAAACTTAAAGGAGGCCTTTTCACTTTATGTTTGATTCCATTTAAGCTGATATTCCATTCTTGACATCTCTAAATTTACAGTATTCATGGGAGTTTTATTTGGTCATTTTGCTTCTTTTTATTTCCTATTTCCCACATTTATTCATAGTTTTATTAGATTGCAATAAATCCTATAACATTTGACCAGATTGACTAAAGTCAAATGACCTGCGGTTCCCACCGATAGCCGTCATTCTGATGGGTTTTTGCTGGCTGCAGCTGAAATATTCCAATGCTCCATGTCACAGAGACAGTAAATACTAAACCCTAAAGATTCTGAAGGCATGATGTGAAATAGTAACGTATAATACAGACATTTGAAGAGACAATTAAGAGAATGTTTTCATGCTTCTAAGAGTGGCCGAGGAGCCATTTAGAACTTTATAAAGATGCATTGTGTGATACCAGGAACTAATTTAACTTCAAGGCGAAGCTGCTTCTGCTTTGTCGACCATCGACTGATCTCCTGAAAGTCCACCAGCGCTTTTTAAAAACTGAATTTTTCATCTATGGAGGGAGTAGACGGCAGATGTTTCCACAGATGCTCTTCACCAGTGGTCAGTGAGTGATGCAGCAGATGAGCGGGAGTTGACTGGCTTCAACCAGCTACTGACTCAATGTCTCCAGCCCATAGTGTGGATTCTCTACGAGATCAGACAGCAGCTTCACTCCTGAATCCTGCAGCTGGTTCCCACTCAGGTCCAGTTCTCTGAGATGGGAGGGATTGGACCTCAGCGCCGAGGCCAGAGAGTCACAGCTAATCTCTGATAAGCTGCAGCACTCTAATCTGAAAAATGCAGGATGAGGTTATACGGTGCAGGTCTGCATGTTATCTGCGTCAGTACTAAACCTACGTTAGTTCTTAGTCAGGTCAGACCTGAATTCACGATATTACAAGGAATTTTTTTAATGTGGTGCATCACAGCAGTGTTGAGAACAGCCTCACTTCACCATCTTAGCAGCTGGTATATAGGTAGAAAAATGAAGACTGACCCGAGCCTCTCCAGTTTACAGTTTGGACTCTCCAGTCCAGAACAGAGCCGCTTCACTCCTGAATCCTGCAACGTGTTGATGCTCAGGTCCAGAACCCTCAGATGGGAGAGGTTGGACTTCAGAGCTGAGGCCACAGAATCACAGCTGGTCTCTGATAAACTGCACTCACTTAGTCTAAAATAACAATAATTTTGAGAGAAGACAAATAAAAATCAACATGTACCAGAGCAAAACACAGCTTACAAGCAACAAACCTCTGGTCCTGCACCGGCTTATCTGCCGTATGTTCCTATTTTGGGTTCTTTCAGGGCGGTTGGACAAGATCTACACCGTATGTAAAGTGTGTGTAGGTCAAAATACCTTCCAGGTTTGTGAGACCACATTTCTCAATAGCACTCAACTCTTGTCAGGAGTTGGGACAAAGCGACCCACTCCTGATAGCTTGTGGGCGATGCTGCAGCGACCCTGCAATCCCTCCACTCTCTGGTGAAACCAAATCAAAGGTTTTAGACACTGCTGGATGCTGGAAGGGTGGCTATAGTCTGGACGCATCGTTCCCCTGACTGCACATTTCTCCAACAATGATTGGCAGCTGGTGTCACTTGTTCTCCAGATGAGAGAAGGAAAGAGAGCCCCCCCACAGTGTGTTTGATTGCCCCACTGCAAGCTCAATGCTGCCAGAAAACATTGCAGGAGCATCAATTCCCCTCAGGGCATCAACAAGGAGCTCAGGAAAAGGTGCAGCTGCCACCTACTAGAGACAAGCACACTGAGCTGAGATTCAAAGCCCTCTCCTCCCAAGAGAAGAGCTTGTTTGTTGGAGGCTCTTCTGGGCGATACCTGGTGCCACAGCTCCAGCTCAGCCCGTCTCTGGAGCTGAGGTGGAGCTTAGCAAGTTTCATGGTTCTCCACCACTTCCTCTCGCTGAGGACCTTCTCAGCTGCTGGTTTCTGCTCCACCTTCCAAGTTGAGCAGGTGATACTTCTGCATTCCTGCCACCAGTGTCTCTGCAGAAAGAGTCTTCTCTACTGTTTTATATTAGATTGTAGAAAATTAGGATTTTTGGTTGATCTCTTAGATGTTGTTGACTAAGAGCAGGTTTTTCTTTAATAACATAGAGAGATTCGATGAGAAGAGCAAATGTATTATTTTATGAGCTACTTCCACTACTATTATATACACATACTTCCATATTGTCTTAGATTGCAAGCTGCATTTATTGCATCGTTCATAGAAAGTCATATTTGTGAGGAGAAAAACTCCAATAAGGTCATTTTCTTTAATGACCATTACAAAAGAAGGAGGTGATGAACAAACAGATTTATCTAAAAATGTGTGAAAACTTATGGATGGAAACCTTTTTAAAATGGTTGCATTGTGTAGAATCGGTGTAGAATCAACTTGTTGACTTCTGATTTGGACTCCAATGGAAGTGAGGTGCAACAATTGTGGATGCTGAAAGCTTCAGATCTTCATGAAGGTTTCTGTGGTTGGACTGACCTGCTGCCCCTTTAAGAGGGAGGCAGGTTTGGGCTTCTGGCTGGAATGAAGCCACCTCAGATGAGAATGACTGCAGGCTTTCGGTACCAAGGTTTAACAGGGCGCTCACTTCACACTTGGGCTTTTCTCTTTTTTGGGATGGCTTTTCTCAGTAGAGAAGGGGCATGGCACACTGCAGCAGCTTTCTTTTGGGGTTTTCTAGTTTTCCTTCTGATCTTTAAAAGACAGGAAGAACCATTTTTGATTGGTCTGATTGTTTGGGCGGTTTTGTGGCCAGCCTAAAATAAAACAAGACAAATCTACAACTGATACTTCCTTTCTAGTCATTGATGACCATCCTCACATGGGACAGATTTCCACAACCAATTTAATACTGCAAATCTGTCCTGTGTGGTCTTTTTTCTGAGAACTGTAACACTACGTTTATAACAAAGATCAAACATGTAAACAGTTATTGTCTAACTAGTTACATCTGGGAAAGTACTGGATCATCTCTGACTGACCTGAGAGTCTCCAGCTTACAGAGAGGATCCTGGAGAAAACCACAGAGCCGCTTCACTGCTGGATCCTTCAGCTGGTTCCAACTCAGGTCCAGTTCTCTGAGATGGGAGGGATTGGACCTCAGGGCCGAGGCCAGAGAGCCACAGCTGATCTCTGATAAACTGCAGCCACTCAGTCTGGATAAGGAATCATGGGAAGAAATGATCTCTTATTGGAGGAAAAGTCATATTACACTTGCTCAAAATCATTATTTCATTTTATTTCATTATTTAATCAGGGCCCTTGGAGTCAGGAGAGCTCTGCCCCCCCCACTGATAAACTGGGATATTACAGCAACAACATAGTTAAAAAGTATCTATAAAATTGACTTTCAATGGCTCATTTATATTCATACTACACTTCTCTTCTCCAAAAGTCAATGGAGTTTATCTTGAAGCCTTTCATTGTTTAGTTGTTATGTCGAAGATAAAAGGAAGCTGACCTGAGAGTCTCCAGCTGACAGTTTAGACTCTCCAGTCCAGAACAGAGCAGCTTCATCCCAGAATCCTTTAGACTGATGTAGCTCAGGTCCAGACCCTCAGATGGGAGGGATTGGACCTCAGCACCGAGGTCAGAGAGTCACAGCTGATCTCTGATAACCTGCAGTGTGACAGCCTGGAAAAGGAATAAATGGGGCAAATAAAAACACATTTCTAAATCTGAAAATGAAGAGAAAAGCAGAAAATGTAAAGAAATTTAGAAAAGACCAACAGAGGCCTCCTGACCTGAGAGTCTCCAGTCTGCAGTTTGGATGCATCATTGCAGAAGACAGTAACTTTACTCTGGCATCTGTCAGGTTTTGATTCCAGCTTAAGCTCAGCTCCCGTAGATGAGAAGGGTTTGACGTCATTGCTGAGGCCACAACTTCCCAATGACTCGTTGAAAGAAAACTACCAGACAGTCTGTTGTGTATGAAACAAAAATAGTGAGTCAAACTTTGGGATTTCTCATCAACTTATCTGAGAATCTACCTCAACACAAATGTAGCTCATTTCCTGGAAAAGCTAAATTCAACACCGTAGAGCAACAGTTTGAACGACCATCAGATCTGAAATGCAACTGAATTATTCTCAACATTTGTCTTATTTTAGAACAGCTCATAATTACTCAATATTTAAAATGATTATAGCAAATGGTTTAAAGAAACGTGCATCTTTTTATCTGTCTATCGGCTCTTTGGATATTTTGCCTTTCATCCAATTTGTACGATGGTGCGTCAAGTCTTAATTCAGCGATCCGATCGATGACATCAGAGTCTCTGGTTGCATCGATTGCCCTCAGCTTCTGTTATATCTGCCTGTTTCCTTCAAATCATTTTCACTGCACCTTTTGTTGCTAGTGATGAAGTTGCCACCTAACGGGTGTGGAAAGGGTCAAACAACTTTGTGGGTCACATAAAGGCTCCAAACGGAACCGCCACAAAGACCTAAAACACCCATTTAAACCAACGAGGCCGGCTGTTTTTACGTTGAACAAATGAAGCAAAATAGTCACGTGTCATTAGTTAAAATGTGTTTTTCTGTTGTTAGAATACGATGTATACAAACAAACAAAAGTTATTTAATGACATGACAGTAATTTCATGATAGTCAGTTAACTTGTGGCTCCTATTATTCCTGCCTTATGTTGGTTTGTCTGGATTGACCTTTGAACTTATATCCAGCCAGTGTTGAACATTTCTGGATGAATTGTTGTTGTTTTTAATTTATGGACGCTGCAATGGAGATAAAGAATTGAAGGAATGACCACTGGAGGGGGTATTGCTACCTGACATGATCCACTTGCTTGATTTAAACGCCGATGTCCGGCCCCAAAAATCTTTACTTACTCGGCCTTCCTGCAGTTCCTCACAGCTGGAATCAGCGCGACGTCGTCCCTCCTCTGAGGTGTTGTACTGCTGCAGGTTCAGCTCATCCAGAACCTCCTCTGACATCTGCAGCAGGTAGGCCAGAGCTGAACAGTGGATCTCTGACAGTCTCCTCTCTGATTTCTTCCCTGACTTCAGGAACTCTTGGATCTCCTGATGGACTGACTGATCCTTCATCTCCATCAGACAGTGGAAGATGTTGATGCTTCTGTCTGGGGAGATTTCATCACTGTTCTCCTCCTTCAGGTTGTTGAGGACCTTCTGGATGGTTTTTGGGTGGCTGTTCCTCTGATCCAACAGTCCACCCAAAATCCTCTGATTGGACTCCAGAGAGAGACCATGAAGGAAGCGAACAAACAAGTCCAGGTGGCCATTTTCACTTTCAAGAGATTTCATTAGTGCTCTCCTGAGGAAGTCATCAAGAGATGTGACTGGATTGTTTTTTGAAAACATCAATGTAAACTTGGAAAAGTCCTTTGGTTCAGAATATTTTAGGAACTGATTTATAACCGCTGTGTCTTTCCTGGTGTAACAGTGGAACATGTAGACGGCAGCCAGAAACTCCTGAACGCTCAGATGAACAAAGCAGTAGACTGATTTCTTGAAGATCACACTCTCTCTCTTGAAGATCTCTGTACAAACTCCTGAGTACACCGACACCTCGGAGACGTCCAGTCCACATCGCTCCAGGTCTTCTGAGTAGAACATGATGTTTCCTTTCTCCAGATGTTCAAACGCCAGCCGACCCAACTTCAGAAGGAGTTCTTTGTCAGCCTCAGTCAGTTCCTCTGGTCTCTGCTTTCCTCCATACTTCTGCTTCTTCCTCTTTATCTGAACCATCAGGAAGTGTGAGTAGAGGTCAGTCAGGGTTTGGGGCAGCTCTCCTCTCTGGTCTCTGGTCATCATGTCCTCCAGAACTATAGCAGCGATCCAGCAGAAAACTGGGATCAGACACATGATGTGGAGGCTCCTGGAGGCCTTGATGTGTGAGATGATTCTCTTGGACAGATCTTCATCACTGAACCTCCTCCTGAAGTACTCCTCCTTCTGGGAGTCAGTGAAGCCTCGTACTTCTGTGATCCTGTCAACACACGAGGGAGGAATCTGATAGGCTGCTGCAGGTCTGGAGGTGATCCAGATGAGAGCTGAGGGAAGCAGGTTCCCCTGGATGAGGTTCACCAGGAGCACGCCAACGGACGATACTTGTGTGACATCAGAGATGACCTGATGGTTGTTGAAACCCAGTGAAAATCTGCTTTCATCCAGGCCATCAAAGATGAACAGAAGTTTCCAGACAGTCAGATCTTCTGCTCTGATCTTCTGTAATGTTGGATGGAAAACATGAAGCAGTGAGAGAAGACTGTGCTGCTCATCTCTGATCAAGTTCAGCTCCCTCCATGAGAGCGGAAGCACCAGACTGATGTCTTGGTTCTCCAAACCTTCTGCCCAGTCCAGACTGAACTTCTGCACTGAGAAGGTTTTTCCAACGCCGGCGACACCGTTGGTCAGAACCACTCTGATGTGTCTCTGTTGCTCAGATAAGACTTTGAAGAGGTCCTGGCACTTGATTGGAGTGTCCTGGATGTTCTTCTTGGAGGTTCTCTCAAGCTGTCTCACCTCATGTTGTGTGTCCACCTCCTCACTTTGTCCTCAGTGATGTAGAGCTCAGTGTAGATCTTGTTCAGCAGGGTTCCACTTCCTGCTTCATGAGTTCCTTCAGTCACATGTTCACATCTTCTCTTCAGACTCATCTTATGACCTTCTATCACCTCCTGCAGATCACTTCCTGAACATAAGTAAACCAATGATTTCCATCTATAATAAATCATCAACAAAACTACAAATTCATGACATCACAAGTTCAATTTTATATTGAACAGTTTTACTTTGTTTGGGCTTCATTTCAGCATCTCCAGATCTGCTTCCAGATTGTGAACAAGAGGACTCTCCTGGTGGAGCTGACTGGTCCCAGTTTGATAGGATGTGCTCCCCCCTCTCACTATGAAACACATCTCTATTAGTCCTTTGATTTATAGGATGAAAGAACCTGATCAAGACTCAATATTGTTCCAGCATTTATGTCTGAATTCATCTTTCAGTTTAAACCTGATTCTTGTTTCTAATCAACAATATTCACATTAAGTCTGTAACTATATGACTGTCTGAGGTTTAAGTGTTAAACATCTCCAATAATAAACTCACAACCTGCTGCTGTTAATGTGACTAACAGCTGCCACACAAACACATCATCACGCTTTAGTTTTCTTACATTTCCTCTGAACTTCTGAAGTTTATTATTTTCTCTTTGGACTGGTCACTCTTCAGGGACACCCAGCTGGGCACTGTGGACTCTGCTCTGTCCTCGTCCATCCTGAGGAAACATCAGAAATAGTGATGAGACTGTGATGAAGGTAAATAATCTGTAGAGGTTGGAGTTAAATAATCCCAATTCACTGCATTTTTATCAAACAGGAACATTTCTAACCATTCTGGATAACAACTGAATCAATAAATCAATGATGTCTCTGTATCATTTTCATGTTTTCAGAGTTTAAGCTGCTTTTTTTAACTGTTCCCTGCAGTGAGAAAAGAACTGGCACCTTTTCCAGCCCCTCATCCTGCAGCACTGAATGTGCTCTAAAGTTCTTTCCAGAGCAAACGTCTCTGCACTTGCAGCAACATGTTGTAGTCATGGATCCGTGAGAAGAACCGGATACAGGAAACGCCCCCACTTTGATCCCAAAACCCAACTGGTGGCCAACGGTGGTCCGGCAACGACGGGGACGCTGGTCCATCGGGCCGACAACACTGGTTTTCCACAGGCCAACATGGTGAAAGGACTGTCTTCAGCTCAGCCACTAAATTATCTGGTGCTACATAAACATGCTAGTCAGGACTTTTTAACTTCCCTCATTTGTTCCCCTCTTCAATTATTTCTATGATCCAAGTCCTCAAAGATCACTGCTCTATTTAAAATAGATGAAAGAAATGACACCCACTCCTGCATTTCTTTCACAGTGGTTCCACAACATAGAACAATAAACCACTGTGAGAAAACGTGCAACATGAACCCAAAATCCTGTTGGTGTCCTGTGATCCTGTGTGGATTTATTTATTCAATTAAAGTTTATTGTCTTAAATAATAGCAAAATATCCCGCTGTAACCTGGACTGTTGAACAACTCTAATAACTTCATGAGCTTTTCACCTGTCACAAAATGTCGCTCTTCCTGCTTCGTCTGAACAGAATAGTTTCACTTTTAAAACCTAATCAACAGCTTTATGGCGTATATATTACTACCATTAAAGCATTCTGGGAGGGTTTAAAGTTCTTTTAGAATCAGTAGCAAAGAGCAGAAAAATAAACTAAACTTCACTTAGAAAGACTATTCAACTATAACTAAAGCCAGACTATAAGAATGTTAAATAAGACCTATTCATTTATAATGTATAACGATGTTTTGTGCTAAAACTAAATATGAAGTCTAGTTGAATCAAATCTTGATTTTTATCTCCAAACACAACTGTCAATTCTTTTCAATAATGCTCTTCGTTTCCACTCACCTTGTCGGTCTTCAGTCTTCCTGCTCAGTCTGAAAGGAATACTTTGAAAAACTGGTTTGTTGGGTTCCCAGTTTCTGGGACCGTTGTTGCTGGTGTCTACCTGCAGGGGGCGTGGAGGAGCCGCTCATCAGCCACAGCTGGCCCCGCAGACACACGCACCTGCGGTCTCTCTTCAATCTCCCGTTAGATTTAAGGACAGAACTCCCGTCTGCCAGCGGCGGAGGGTTTTCGTCCTCATCGCCAAACCCTGACTTCTGTGGCTTGACTATTTTTGAGAGTTTTCCTAGCGGACTTGTTTTGGACTCTCTCGAGGTCTCTCCGCCTCTCTGTGAACGCGGACCTTTGCGGTTCTGTGTGTA
This sequence comes from Takifugu flavidus, assembly GCF_003711565.1. Taxonomy (NCBI): domain Eukaryota; kingdom Metazoa; phylum Chordata; class Actinopteri; order Tetraodontiformes; family Tetraodontidae; genus Takifugu; species Takifugu flavidus. Next base: position 5,178 of record NW_026621973.1, on the reverse strand, counting down.
GTTTGTTGGTTTAAATATTTTTGATGAATTCTGATGACGATGAGTGAAACTGTCAATGACCAATAGAAAGTTTGTCCATTGTTCTACTGCGTCACACATTTTCATTATTTATTGTCATTTTTGGGTCTAAACTGGACCAGTTCTGTGAGCTGTTTTGCTTTTTCTGTGGACCAGATGTTCCAGGCAGGTTCCATCATCGGACACAGACGGAGACAGGTCACGTGACAACAGTCAGCCTTTAGTTCTTTATTACAGGAGGATCTGGTTTATATACAGACACGTATCTGCAAAATACTAAAAAGTATATGAACCCAAAGTGCTAAAAAGTCTACATCCACGCACACGCGTGTATTAAGTGTTTATACACACGTGTGCGCGTACGTGCACACTGTATATTCATCTAATAACTGTTAGTTTCTAAAACAGCAAAGTAGAGTCACTGAGGCACGGCTTCACCTCCTTTACACCGAGGTTTCCCTGAGCAGGTGTGATGAACTGTTGCAGAAGGAAAAGCATGGAACATGTTAATAACCGGACACAACAACACTCAGGTTTATTGTCTGACGGCATCAGTGTCTCTGGTTGCATCTGTCTGAGGAGCATTGTGAAACCAGGAGCAGTGTAAATGAGGGGGGGGGGGGGGGGGGGGGGGGGCAGTGAGTGGATGCTGCATTCATCAAACACACAATAGTCAGAAGTGTTGGCGCTTGTGGCGAATTCATTGCGAGGAATAACTTGCGTTATTAGTATTCTCGACGGAGGAAGAAATCACACCTATCACTCGGTCATCATTGGACCGGAACTAACACGAAACTTTATTGACAAATCCACATTTATACAGAACAGTGCAGTGACGTATGAGATCACATGTCAACACCCCCACTTGATCTCGAACTGTACAGACTGTGCAGCTTTAAATAACTTCTATTCTTACATACATTTTTTTTTTTCACCAATATATATATATGTATGTGTCTATAGCTTTACACACCGAACAGATATTTCACAAATTTCTGCATCTTGAACTTTGTCATCGGTTTGGTCATGATATCGGCGACCATATTCTCTGTGGGACAATATTTGATTGTTATCTTTCCATCACTTAGAGCTGAGCGAACAAAATGATAACGAATGTCAATATGTTTGCTCCTCTGACGGCTCACTGGATCTTTGGAAAGAGCAATTGTTCCTTGGTTGTCTACAAAGATGGTAACAGGTGTCAACATACACTCATTTCCTATTTCACTCATTAACTGTATCAGATACAGACTCTCCTGTGTGGTTGCAGCCAACGCCACATATTCAGCCTCACATGTTGATAAGGCAACAGTGACCTGTTTCTTAGATTTCCATGAAATAGTCGGTCCGCTGTCAGTTAAGCTCACACAAAACCCTGTGGTGCTTCTCCTGTCACTCAAATCGGCTCCCCAAGCAGAGTCGCTGGAGGCACTGATCTTTAGGTTTGTCTTCGATTTTCCATAACAAAGTTTGTGATCCATTGTTCCCTTCAAATATCTTAGAACATGTTTGGCAGTTAGCCAGTGTTTTTCATTTGGTTCAGACAAATGCTGTGATAATCTGCTCACTATCCAACATAAGTCAGGTCTTGTACATCCTTGCATCAACTGGATCAGCTTCACTGTGATGATCGAGCTTTTGTTCACATGGTGTAGGCCTTAATTTACAGTCAGACATTCCAAATTTTTCCAGTACCTTACTGATATATTAGCTCTGGCCTATTTTTATAACTCCTTCACCCTGTTCAAAGTCAATGCCTAAAAAATGTCTTATTTTTCTGAGGTCTTTCATTTTGAATTTTGCAGCAAGTGTTTTCTTGGTATCGGATAGTAATTCATCATTAGTTGCAGCAATAATAAGGTCATCGACCCATATTATTAATATTGCTCTCTCTTTTCCTGCTTGTTTAGTGTACACACAATGGTCGGCTGGATATTGCACAAAACCATTTTTCCATAGGTGGTTACTTAGCATCAGGTTCCAATTCCTACCGGATTGCTTCAAGCCATACAGTGATTTGTTCAGTTTACACACGAGTCTTTCACCAATGTCTGAGCGTTGCTCAAAACCTTCGGGTTGTTCAATATACAGTTCTCAATCGATGGGAGCATGTAGATAAGCTGTCTTGACGTCCATCTGATACATTAAGATCATGTTGTGCTGCCACTTGCATCAAAGCACGAATCGAAGTCAGATTTGCTGTTGGAGAGAAAGTTTCCTTGTAATCTACTCCCATCACTTGGTTATAACCTTTAGCAACATATCTTGCTTTGTAGGTCTTTGTTTCATCAGCACTATTTTTGATGGCATAGACCCACCTACCCCCCACTGCATGTTTACCTTCTGGTAGACAAGTCAATGTGACTGTATCATTTTCATTAAGAGAGTCTATCTCTTCTTTCATAGCTTTAACCCAAGCATCTGAGTTGGATGAACTAATAGCCTCTTTGAAGGTTTGGGGTACATCATATGTTCTGTAACAATAGTCAATATCCTCTGTTAACATCTGGTCACTTATTTCAGATACATAATCATAGAGGTACAACGGTGGTTTTCTTTCTCTTTTAGGGTATCGAGACTCGCAACCTCCTCCCTCTACCTGAATTTGCTGTTCATCAGAAGTCTCTGTCAGAGACATTTCTTTCTCTTCTTCCATTAAATCTGCACTTGGCATGGTAGACTCATCTCTTCTTCTGTCAACATCATCGCCAATTATTGTCAGATCAGTCTGGGTTTCTTGTTCAGCAACATTTCTTGTAGCAAGCTTGACAAGTCGATGCTTCATTACTTTCTTTGTATCTGGGTAATAGACTAGATACGATGGACTATTTTTGTCGTATCCCACAAAAATTCCCTTATCACATCGTGAGTCTAATTTCTTTTTGTCATGTCTATATGCAAAGCATGTAGAACCAAAAATCCTCATCTTGGACAGGTTTGGTTTCTTTCCTGTCAACATGAAGAAAGGGGTTTGTTTCGTCCTGGTATTGAAACACCTGTTGCGTATCACCGCAGCAGTCACTACAGCGTACGTCCATAACTCTTTTGGTAGGTTGCTTTCTATGATCATGCACCTCGCCATGTCAAATAAGGTTCGCCAATTTCTCTCCGCGGTGCCGTTTTGATGTGGTGAATACGGTGCGGAGGACTCGTGTCTTATGCTGTTTTTGTTAAGCAAAGCTTGGAATTCTTTTCCTGTGAACTCTGTGCCGTTGTCTGTTCTAACACACTTCACATTTCCATAAGGAGCAACATCAGCAAAAAATCTTTCAGTCGCCTTTACCGTGTCATTTTTAGCTTTGAGAAAATACACGAATACTGTACTGGAATAGTCGTCAGTAAATGCTAGTGTATATCTGAATCCATCGTTAGCAACTGGACCAACAGGGCCAGCTAGATCGGCATGGACTAGTTCAAGTGGTGATTTCGCTCGTGTATCTGGCTCTCTGTTCCTGGTTTGGACAAATTTTCCTTGTGTGCAGATATCACAACTCAGTTTGGATTTATCCACTTTACCCTTAATCTGTATTCCCTCTACGACATCCTGTAATTTACAGACATCTTCATAATTACAGTGCCCGAGGATTCTGTGCCATGTCTGAATATCAGTACAACTGTTACAACTGTCATCAGTTACATCATTTACAGTATTCAAATAATAGAGTCTGTTGTACTCTTTGATGTCAAACCTGGTCCCGCTCTTGTGGATGAGTTCACTGTGGCCTTCTCTAAAGTTGACTGAGGCTCCATTGGTCGTCGCCGCCTTTACGGAGAAAATGTCCTGTGGATACGTCGGAACGTAGAGCGCCTTCTTCAGCGTGGTTTTCTTTCTCTTTTAGGGTATCGAGACTCGCAACCTCCTCCCTCTACCTGAATTTGCTGTTCATCAGAAGTCTCTGTCAGAGACATTCTTTCTCTTCTTCCATTAAATCTGCACTTGGCATGGTAGACTCATCTCTTCTTCTGTCAACATCATCGCCAATTATTGTCAGATCAGTCTGGGTTTCTTGTTCAGCAACATTTCTTGTAGCAAGCTTGACAAGTCGATGCTTCATTACTTTCTTTGTATCTGGGTAATAGACTAGATACGATGGATATTTTTGTCGTATCCCACAAAAATTCCCTTATCACATCGTGAGTCTAATTTCTTTTTGTCATGTCTATATGCAAAGCATGTCGAACCAAAAATCCTCATCTTGGACAGGTTTGGTTTCTTTCCTGTCAACATGAAGAAAGGGGTTTGTTTCGTCCTGGTATTGAAACACCTGTTGCGTATCACCGCAGCAGTCACTACAGCGTACGTCCATAACTCTTTTGGTAGGTTGCTTTCTATGATCATGCACCTCGCCATGTCAAATAAGGTTCGCCAATTTCTCTCCGCGGTGCCGTTTTGATGTGGTGAATACGGTGCGGAGGACTCGTGTCTTATGCTGTTTTTGTTAAGCAAAGCTTGGAATTCTTTTCCTGTGAACTCTGTGCCGTTGTCTGTTCTAACACACTTCACATTTCCATAAGGAGCAACAGCAGCAAAAAATCTTTCAGTCGCCTTTACCGTGTCATTTTTAGCTTTGAGAAAATACACGAATACTGTACTGGAATAGTCGTCAGTAAATGCTAGTGTATATCTGAATCCATCGTTAGCAACTGGACCAACAGGGCCAGCTAGATCGGCATGGACTAGTTCAAGTGGTGATTTCGCTCGTGTATCTGGCTCTCTGTTCCTGGTTTGGACAAATTTTCCTTGTGTGCAGATATCACAACTCAGTTTGGATTTATCCACTTTACCCTTAATCTGTATTCCCTCTACGACATCCTGTAATTTACAGACATCTTCATAATTACAGTGCCCGAGGATTCTGTGCCATGTCTGAATATCAGTACAACTGTTACAACTGTCATCAGTTACATCATTTACAGTATTCAAATAATAGAGTCTGTTGTACTCTTTGATGTCAAACCTGGTCCCGCTCTTGTGGATGAGTTCACTGTGGCCTTCTCTAAAGTTGACTGAGGCTCCATTGGTCGTCGCCGCCTTTACGGAGAAAATGTCCTGTGGATACGTCGGAACGTAGAGCGCCTTCTTCAGCGTGGCTTTCATCCTCTTCCCCTCGCGATCCACCAGCGTCGCCTCGGCGTCGCCTCTCCTCAGCGCCGCACCGT
>NW_026621972.1:0-29581 GCF_003711565.1 Takifugu flavidus | reverse complement strand
GGATCGCTATGGATATTTGGTTTTCAGTCTTTACAAAAGAAGCTGAACAAAATCAACTCTTCAATTGCTGCTTTAGGGGATTTTTTTCTTTAGTTTGTTTCGGGTCTTTTTAAAAAAATCCAGGTTCTGTTCCCATGTTTGAATGTTCCAGTGTTTTTCTTTAAACACACCTGCATAATTGATGCTTATCATTCTGATTTCTTCTATTAAAAAGCACTGAGCAATATGTCTGTTTGCATCTTTTTAATCTCATGTTGGTACTGAGTTTGTTCGGCTTTTATTTGAGTTAATCAGGGATGGAGGGGGATGTGTGTTTTGGATGTAGAAACTTCTGTTTAAGTAAAGAGGATTTGTAGATGTAACTCATTCACATTCTGTCCAGTGTGAAATCACAGAATCTGAAAACACTGACTTTGATGAGTGTTAAAAACCATTACAAGTGTTTAAACACCATTTAAACATGAATGTGTGAAGAATGTCCAGGTACAGGTGAGTTACTGATGGACGTAAAGTGGAGGAGTGCAAAAAGCTTACAGAACCTGGTATTCCCAGGCGGTCTCCCATCCAAGTACTAACCAGGCCCGACCCTGCTTAGCTTCCGAGATCGGACGAGATCGGGCGTTCTCAGGGTGGTATGGCCGTAAGCGAGAGCAGGTGCAAGAAAATGGCCTTTTGAAGTTAATACACTCAAACTTATTTTCTTGAAACACTTACCGTATTTTCACGACTATAAGGCGCACCTAAAAGCCTAGAATTTTCTAAAAAATCTACGGTGCGCCTTTTAACCCGGAGCGCCTTTTGTATGGATTACGGTAATATTGGTTAATCGCGGCTACCGTAGTCAGTAGGCGTGGCCGAGGTAACAGCAGTAAATTCAGTCCGAAACCGTTTCTGTCTGTAAAGACCCCAAAATGGCTCCTTGCAAGAGACGCGCTTTTGACGCAGAGTTCAAACTGAAGGCTATCAGTCACGCGGTCGAACATGGAAATAGAGCAGCGGCAAGAGAATTTAACGTGAACGAATCAATGGTGCGGAAGTGGAGGAAGCAACAAGACCTGCGCCAGGTAAAGAAGACTCAACGGAGCTTCCGAGGAAACAAAGCAAGAAGTGGATTAACAAAGGAACTCCAGCCGCTAGATATTGGTGTCAACGGGGCATTCAAAGCTAGACTGCGAACTGCGTGGGAGCGGTGGATGACGAACGGCGAACACACGTTCACCAAGACGGGGAGACGGCGCCGAGCGTCATACGTCACTATCTGCCAGTGGATCGTAAATGCCTGGGCATCGACCGTGGTCCAAGCTTTCGGGAAGGCAGGGATTGTCACTGAAATGCCAGACAACACCAGCGACACCGACCCTGATGACGACTTTGACGAGACGGAGCCGGCCATGTTGGACGCCGTATTTGCACAACTGTTCAATTCGGACACCGAAGAAGAAGAATTCGAGGGATTCCTGGATGAGGAATGAACTGATAAAGTGAGCTTTAAGTGTTTCTTTTGTGTGTTTACAAATTAACAAGGCTGGTCATACTGTGAATATGGAAATTACCGTTTGAACAACGTTGTTATATTGCTATTGTTATATTGCTATTGCTATCGCTTTGCACTACTTCGAGAGTTCGAGTTACCGTATATTGTGTTTGCACTAACGTTTGATTTACCGCAACGGTACTACGTGATAAAAATGTTGCACTAAATCGAAGATTTATTAAACTCCACTATCCACTTGTGATAAAAATGTTGCACTGCCTGTTATAACTCGCTGTTATTAAACGAACTGTGTTACGCGAAAACACTACGTCACTCGGGAAAAATAATAAAACAGCTGTTTATTCGTTTTGGGAGTGAATAGAGTTGTGAGAACGACGGTTTGCATTCTATTAATAAAGTTTGACTGACTTATCTGGCTGTTTTATTGACATTCCTTTTAGCGCAGCTGGATCTAGTGAACGCGTCATGAAACCACGCACTACGCAGTTTCTATGCTATGCGCCTTATAACACGGTGCGCCCTGTGTATGAAAATATTTCTAAAATAGGCTGTTAATTGAAGGTGCGCCCTATAATACGGCGCGCCTTATGGTTGTGAAAATACGGTATTCTGGTGGAGGTTGTCCATTTTGCTTTGTCACAGTCCAAACCTCAATGTTGGAGCAGCCTCCAATCCATTCCCCCCAAAAAGAAAAGGCTATAGAGCCTATGAGCGTCATATCATCAAATCTGCGTAGATCGGCTTTGGATGAGAGGTGAAACGCCTTCAAAAAAATCAAACAAGATTCAACTCCGATAAATGAAATCAACTTAAAAGCAATGTGCCATGGCCGGGAAACGGTGCCCTGGCCGGGAATCGATTCTATGCTGGTGCCGGCCAGTTGACAATTGCTGTAACAGACAACCTGATTGAAACCTCCTGAAGACCCCAGAGGGAGAGTTCGAATCCAGCTTTGGGCATTATCAAAGAGAAGATATTTGATTGAAAAATTCACGATCATAAAAATGTTTAAAGAGCATAGCAGTGTCTGTGAGGTTTATGAGCCACAAATGCTGCTCTTTTTAGGAGCACAGCCATCTATTAAACTGTAGTTTGTGTCATAGCATAGTTTTATTGACAAATTCTAAATTGCAAGTAGCAGATATGAACAGGGAAATGCTACGTTATCTGCTTATTCTGTTACAAATAATCTGATGAGATAGGTGTGGAGTTAATTCAGTTGGGGATAGACAGATGGAATATTAGTGTTGTTAGTATGATACTTGAGTTCTTTAGATATTGTTTTCAATTCAGGAATCTGCCGCCTTGAGTTGGCTTTTTTTTGAAGACAGAAATGTTGACAATAGTGTGGACCAAAGTGGGAAATTCAATTTTATTTAAACACAAACACACACACACACGCACGCACACACGCACGCACATGCACACACACACACACACACACACCACACACACACACACACACACACACACATAAAATATTAAATCTAAAACGATGTACAATAGTGCAACATTAAATCTCAATGTTAGAAGTACTTAAGAAGTGAATAACATCTGGCTGGATAATTATCAGGAACACTGGCGGCCTCTGCTGACCCAGTGGAAGAGTGCAAAAAGCTTACAGCACCTGGTATTCCCAGGCGGTCTCCCATCCAAGTACTAACCAGGCCCGACCCTGCTTAGCTTCCGAGATCGGACGAGATCGGGCGTTCTCAGGGTGGTATGGCCGTAAGCGAGAGCAGGTGCAAGAAAATGGCCTTTTGAAGTTAATACACTCAAACTTATTTTCTTGAAACACTTATTCTGGTGGAGGTTGTCCATTTTGCTTTGTCACCGTCCAAACCTCAATGTTGGAGCAGCCTCCAATCCATTCCCCCCAAAAAGAAAAGGCTATATAGCCTATGAGCGCCATATCATCAAATCTGCCTAGATCGGCTCTTGGATGAGAGGTGAAACGCCTTCAAAAAAATCAAACAAGATTCAACTCCGATAAATGAAATCAACTTAAAAGCAATGTGCCATGGCCGGGAATCGATCCCGGGCCGGTGCGGGCCAGTTGACAATTGCTGTCACAGACAACCTGATTGAAACCTCCTGAAGACCCCAGAGGGAGAGTTAGAATCCAGCTTTGGGCATTATCGAAGAGAAGATATTTGATTGAAAAATTCACGATCATAAAAATGTTTAAAGTGCATAGCAGTGTCTGTGAGGTTTATGAGCCACAAATGCTGCTCTTTTTAGGAGCACAGCCATCTATTAAACTGTAGTTTGTGTCATAGCATAGTTTTATTGACAAATTCTAAATTGCAAGTAGCAGATATGAACAGGGAAATGCTACGTTATCTGCTTATTCTGTTACAAATAATCTGATTAGATAGGTGTGGAGTTAATTCAGTTGGGGATAGACAGATGGAATATTAGTGTTGTTAGTATGATACTTGAGTTCTTTAGATATTGTTTTCCATTCAGGAATCTGCCGCCTTGAGTTGGCTTTTTCTTGAAGACAGAAATGTTGACAATAGTGTGGACCAAAGTGGGAAATTCAATTTTATTTAAACACAAACACCACACGCACGCACGGACGCACGCACGCACACACACAGACACACACACACACACACACAGACTCATAAAATATAAATCTCAAACGATGTACAATAGTGCAACATTAAATCTCAATGTTAGAAGTACTTAAGAAGTGAATTACATCTGGCTGGATAATTATCAGGAACACTGGCGGCCTCTGCTGACCCAGTGGAGGAGTGCAAAAAGCTTACAGCACCTGGTATTCCCAGGCGGTCTCCCATCCAAGTACTAACCAGACCTGACCCTGCTTAGCTTTCGAGATCGGACGAGATCGGGCGTTCTCAGGGTGGTATGGCCGTAAGCGGGAGCAGGTGCAAGAAAATGGCCTTTTGAAGTTAATACACTCAAACTTATTTTCTTGAAACATTATTCTGATGGAGGTTGTCTATTTTGCTTTGTCACAGTCCAAACCTCAATGTTGGAGCAGCCTCCAATCCATTTCCCCCCAAAAAAGAAAAGGCTATATAGCCTATGAGCGTCATATCATCAAATCTGCCTAGAACGGCTCTTGGATGAGAGGTGAAACGCCTTCAAAAAAATCAAACAAGATTCAACTCCGATAAATAAAATCAACTTAAAAGCAATGTGCCATGGCCGGGAAACGGTGCCATGGCCGGGAGCTAAACGGCCCTAAACCGTTTCCCATTCATTTTCAATGGTAGTGCTAAACCAATATATTTCCGGCCGCTATCATCCCGTGGCGCTGTTCTGCCGTTTCTATGAAGAGCGGCTCCTCTCCGGAGGATCGGCCATTCTTGGTTCATTCTTTGATAAACTTCGCTGAAGGTAAGTTTGGGCTTGATTTCCTACTAAATTAATGAGGAAACTTTTCGTAATTGTGCATAGGCTGTGGTCAATTTTGTCCTAAATTAGCAAGGAACGTGTTATAATTGGCCCTAAATTATATTGTACTGTATTTGTCATGCTACAATATACTCATATCTTGTCAAGCTAGTTTTTCATAAATTAAATTACACGATAGTGATGAATGAACTTGTTCATATTTTATTTTCAAGTAACCGATTTACTTGTCGTGGCACTGAAATCTCGGAATTATTATTATTATTATTACTATAATTATTATTAGTAGTAATATTAGTAGTGGTAGTATTACATTTTATTACATCAAATGTGTGTTTTTGTTTCCAATGTCTTTGAGAGGGGATACTGTCCTCCTGCCCCCCCCCCCCCAACATGTTCTCTCTCACACAGACACACACACACACACACAAGCACACACCTACACACACACACACACCATCACTTTCCAGTCTTTTCCTCACTAGCCACACCAGGTACTGACCTTCTGAACTCCTGAATCGACACCCCAACAACCTTGATCTTACACTTTCACACCTACATGATAATTGCATGTGTGCGCACACTCACAAACACACACACACACACACACACACACACACACACACACACACACACACACACCACACAGAGCTTTACACATGGTACCACACTTTATCTTTTACTGGCCTAAGATTCCTTTGATCACATTTATCAGGTGTGATTTGAAAAATGGGTGGAACTGTTTTATCAGTGTCTAATAAAAATGAGAAAATTAATAGACATTTTTCCTTTATGTCAGCTCAACATGCAGAAGCAATTCACCTTTTTCCCTGGGAAACTTGGGGTCGTGTTCCTCAAGGGGCCTCTTGGGTTTCTCCTCCAGGAGCCATCTGATGAAGCCAAACGGGTGAGTTCCACTCCTCAGGACAAGTCTGCGGCCATGAGGGAGGACCTCGTACGGCAGAACGCTTTGGCCGTCATCCGACAAAGAGGGGGGATCCCTCAGATAAGATGGAGGTGCTGGGAGACTATGTCCTGCAGTTTGGTAAATATAAAGGGAAGTCATTCTGATGGCTTTTGCAGAATGACGTAGGATCCACCGTGTATCTTATCAAGAACGTGCAGAGCGAGGAGGCAGCAGGTCTCTGTATGGCTGACAGCCACAGTAAGGACAGCCTCCAGTCATTTGTGAGTTATGCCCTCAGTTTCCAAGAAATCCAGGCTCTCCTCACTTATGAGGCCGGAAGAGGGGATGGAGTGACTGCCTCATCTGAAGACGACCAGCTGGTTGGATTTGGTGCCCGAGCCAAGAGCAGGTGGAAGGAGATCTGGGACAGCAGAGGTGATGGCTATGCTGACTTTGTCATAGGCAGGCGCTGCGTTCCAGGTACACGAATGTCCAGGTTGCAGCAGAACCTGCTGAAGAGGCAGCAGCCCACCACATCTTCCACACCTGCTGAGCATCCCATGAAGGCCCCAGCTGAGCCCCTGGGTATGCTCATTCCTTCATGTGACAAGTTCAACTTTGGGAAAAGGTTTTTTTCTTTTCTACTAATAACCTGTAGCCGGTATTTTTGTCTTTAACACAGCCATGGAGGAGGACGTGGAGATGGAAAGGGAGATGCTGAGCATCCATAACTCTGATCTGCAAGTCCAGAGCTGTAAATACACCGTTACCAAATTTATTTCATGTCAGACAAACAAAGTCCATGCCGTATCTGATTTCTGTTGTTTTTCTTTTCATCTGTGTGCAGATGCTATGCCAGTAGCAGCAGCCGCCATGCCGAGAGTGCCACCAGGAGCAAAGACAGGTTTCTGAAAAATAGGTTTCAGAGCTGGAGTTCCGTTCCTTTCCATGAAGAATTCCTCTCCAAATCTGAAACTTATCTTATTATTTTTGTGTTCTTGATGTTCCGGCCGAGTTCCTTTAATATTACTCTTCATATGTTGGTGTGATAATAACCGTCGTGAGGACTATGAATTGATCCGTGCAATGATGAACTGATATTGACTATGAGGAGGAGGGTAAGTGTTTGTTTTTGTTCTCTTTGCATGCTTCGTTGAAAAACAGTTTCCTTTTCTTTTTATTTAGGGCTGATGAACAACCTGATGTCTCTGTAATGTCCAGCTGACTGTTCTTTCCATGTTGTCATCAGGTGAAGTGACTGTAATTTCTTAATAGCAAGTCTGCACTTGTTTTCAGGACCTGACTCTTGCACGGCACAGACCTCTGACGGCAGAGTGCCTCCTTTGACGGACTCTACCCAAGACCAAAAGAGTGGGATGTTAAACCATGTACATTTCCCCCATTCCGTGGGGTGTTGAACAATAATAAAGTGTCCCGGGGTGATTCAAATTGACACGATTCTTTGTCACTGACATGGAAAAAATCTGACGCGTGAGCTCTGGAATGAAACCAAGTGTCCGAGGCGCGTGTGTGTTTCCTTGTATCGTGTGTTTATATCATGTGAGGGCGGGGGCACTGAAATAGTCTGTTCAGTAATGATAACTTGATGTTGTTCAACTGTCTTCTTTACTTTATCCTAGTTCCCATAGCTCCTGTTCCCATGCCTGTCCCTGACCACGACATGAGCAAGTGGATCTGCTCACAACATCAAAAGCTGTGGATGAGGACGGAGCTTCAACAACTTGGGTTGTGGCCTGGGTCCCGACCAGTGCATAACCCTGGGAACGCAATTTCTCTTTGGCGTCTTCCTCCTCAGCCGGAGCGACTGGACATGGTGGCTGAGCTCCCGTCCCCCAACTTTTTTCAGCTCCATCCATTTTTCATTTGGAAGCCAGAGAGCCACATCATGGTCAGGTTGAGGAACAATGACATCCTGCCGTGCCTCCATAGCTGTCCTCGTCCTCAGGTGGTCTCTGCAGGCGTGGGCAGACCTCGAGTGATCGTCAGCGTCCGTGGCCAGTATTTGATCTTTTCCTCGCGACTCTGTGCAAGTCGGTAATGGATGAACTGCGGCGTTCTGGCAAGTCACCGACCGATATGGCGAACCAGGTGAATGAGTACAGAACGTCAGGGAGGCCGAGGCTGGGGCGTACGGACAGAGAACCATCGGCCAGTACGTGAGGATGGAAGATCGGCCACGTGCTTTCGGGCCATACGAGGACCAAGAAGGTTGGGGTGGGGTGTCTGTGTCCGGATTCTACCTGACTGACTGCCTGCTGGATGAGTTCAAGCGTCAACAGCCGTCTCTGACCAAGCTCCTCCAGGGCACGTTGGGGCAGGTTTTCAGGTCGGACCACACGAGGAAGATGGCGAGGAAGGTGACACTGGCATCTGGAGCCATGTCCAGTTTGGCAGTGATGAATGAGAACTGGCTCATTGTGTCCTGGGTGATGGTTCAGGCTGAGACAGAAAGGTCCCTGCATCCGATGTAGCAAGGAATGGCCCAGAGGTACAGCCACGCTGGGGTGGAACAGGCCGGCTACCACTGGATGGACAGGTGAGATCAGCCATCTTCTTTGTTTGCCGTCATTCAAACTGAAAAATGCTCTCTGCAAGTCATTGTCTTTGAAGAAATGTTATATTTAATGTTACAATTCTTCCTTTGGAGCTCATATTTCTATGTCTCTGCCTCGCATTTAGGGATTGCTGCGCTCCATTTAAGATCCCGGACTGCGTCCCTGGTGAACATCTGTGCTGGGATGCCTGGAAGACCACCCCTTCCATTGTTGCAGGAGCCACCTCTGGAGCGCTGACCAACACACGTGTGTATAAACACTTAATACACACGTGTGCGTGGATGTAGACTTTTTAGTACTTTGGGTTCATAGACTTTTTAGTATTTTGCAGATACGTGTCTGTATATAAACCAGATCCTCCTGTAATAAAGAACTAAAGGCTGACTGTTGTCACGTGACCTGTCTCCGTCTGTGTCCGATGATGGAACCTGCCTGGAACATCTGGTCCACAGAAAAAGCAAAACAGCTCACAGAACTGGTCCAGTTTAGACCCCAAAATGACAATAAATAATGAAAATGTGTGACACAATAGAAAAATGGACGAACTTTCCATTGGTCATTGACAGTTTCAGTCGTCATCAGAATTCATCAGAAATATTCAAACCAACAAACTACACACAGAACCGCAAAGTTTAGAGCTTAAAGGGAGCGACAGGTGAAGATTTAAAGCTCAACGCAGCTGAAGAAGTTCCAAAAAGGAGAAATATCATGTGGTGCTTTACCGCCACCCGGTGGACACGCGTGGAACTGCAGACAATAGTTAAACGCGCTCCGACACATTCTGACCTCTGCTGCTCCTCCTGGACTCCAGGGCTGCAGAAATCTGCTGCTTTTACAAGTCTTTCAAACCTGTCAAGCATCATAAATCTTATTTATTTAACCAGGTTGAATAATGGTGGAGAATGGTGTCCGAAAAGCGTCTTTATTTTAAAGTGAACAAGAACAGTTCGGTCCGCGTTCACAGAGAGGCGGAGAGACCTCGAGAGAGTCCAAAACAAGTCCGCTAGGAAAACTCTCAAAAGTAGTCAAGCCACAGAAGTCAGGGTTTGGCGATGAGGCCGAAAACACTCCGCCGCTGGCAGACGGGAGTTCTGTCCTTAAATCTAACCGGAGATTGAAGAGAGACCGCAGGTGCGTGTGTCTGCGGGGCCAGCTGTGGCTGATGAGCGGCTCCTCCACGCCCCCTGCAGGTAGACACCAGCAACAACGGTCCCAGAAACTGGGAACCCAACAAACCAGTTTAATCAAAGTATTCCTTTCAGACTAAGCAGGAAGACTGAAGACCGACAAGGTGAGTGGAAACGAAGAGCATTATTGAAAAGAATTGACAGTTGTGTTTGGAGATAAAATCAAGATTTGATTCAACTAGACTTCATATTTAGTTTTAGCACAAAACATCGTTATACATTATAAATGAATAGGTCTTATTTAACTTTCTTATAGTCTGGCTTTAGTTATAGTTGAATAGTCTTTCTAAGTGAAGTTTAGTTTATTTTTCTGCTCTTTGCTACTGATTCTAAAGGAACTTTAAACCCTCCCAGAATGCTTTAATGGTAGTAATATATACGCCATAAAGCTGTTGATTAGGTTTTAAAAGTGAAAGTATTCTGTTCAGACGAAGCAGGAAGAGCGACATTTTGTGACAGGTGAAAAGCTCATGAAGTTATTAGAGCTGTTCAACAGTCCAGGTTACAGCTGGATATTTTGGTATTATTTAAGACAATAAACTTTAAAAATAATTAAATAAATCAACACAGGATCACAGGACACCAACAGGATTTTGGTTCATGTTGCACGTTTTCTCACAGTGGTTTATTGTTCTATGTTGTGGAACCACTGTGAAAGAAATGCAGGAGTGGGTGTCATTTCTTTTATCTATTTTAAATAGAGCAGTGATCTTTGAGGACTTGGATCATAGAAATAATTGAAGAGGGGAACAAAGGAGGGAAGTTAAAAAGTCCTGACTAGCATGTTTATGCAGCACCAGATAATTTAGTGGCTGAGCTGAAGACAGTCCTTTCACCATGTTGGCCTGTGGAAAACCAGTGTTGTGGGCCCGATGGACCAGCGTCCCCGTCGTTGCCGGACCACCGTTGGCCACCAGTTGGGTTTTGGGATCAAAGTGGGGGCGTTTCCTGTATCCGGTTCTCCTCACGGATCCATGACTACAACATGTTGCTGCAAGTGCAGAGACGTTTGCTCTGGAAAGAACTTTAGAGCACATTCAGTGCTGCAGGATGAGGGGCTGGAAAAGGTGCCAGTTCTTTTCTCACTGCAGGGAACAGTTAAAAAAAGCAGCTTAAACTCTGAAAACATGAAAATGATACAGAGACATCATTGATTTATTGATTCAGTTGTTATCCAGAATGGATTAGAAATGTTCCTGTTTGATAAAAATGCAGTGAATTGGGATTATTGAACTCCAACCTCTACAGATTATTTACCTTCATCACAGTCTCATCACTATTTCTGATGTTTCCTCAGGATGGACGAGGACAGAGCAGAGTCCACAGTGTCCAGCTGTGTGTCCCTGAAGAGTGACCACTCCAAACGTGGACTAATAAACTTCAGAAGTTCAGAGGAAATGTAAGAAAACTAAAGCGTGATGATGTGTTTGTGTGGCAGCTGTTAGTCACATTAACAGCAGCAGGTTGTGAGTTTATTATTGGAGATGTTTAACACTTAAACCTCAGACAGTCATATAGTTACAGACTTAATGTGAATATTGTTGATTAGAAACAAGAATCAGGTTTAAACTGAAAGATGAATTCAGACATAAATGCTGGAACAATATTGAATCTTGATCAGGTTCTTTCATCCTATAAATCAAAGGACTAATAGAGATGTGTTTCATAGTGAGAGGGGGGAGCACATCCTATCAAACTGGGACCAGGCAGCTCCACCAGGAGAGTCCTCTTGTTCACAATCTGGAAGCAGATCTGGAGATGCTGAAATGAAGCCCAAACAAAGTAAAACTGTTCAATATGAGATTTAATTTGTGATGTCATGAATTTGTAGTTGTGTTGATGATTTATTATAGATGGAAATCATTGGTTTACTTATGTTCAGGAAGTGATCTGCAGGAGGTGATAGAAGGTCATAAGATGAGTCTGAAGAGAAGATGTGAACATGTGACTGAGGAACTCATGAAGCAGGAAGTGGAACCCTGCTGAACAAGATCTACACTGAGCTCTACATCACTGAGGGACAAAGTGAGGAGGTGGACACACAACATGAGGTGAGACAGCTTGAGAGAACCTCCAAGAAGAACATCCAGGACACTCCAATCAAGTGCCAGGACATCTTCAAAGTCTTATCTGAGCAACAGAGACACATCAGAGTGGTTCTGACCAACGGTGTCGCTGGCGTTGGAAAAACCTTCTCAGTGCAGAAGTTCAGTCTGGACTGGGCAGAAGGTTTGGAGAACCAAGACATCAGTCTGGTGCTTCCGCTCTCATGCAGGGAGCTGAACTTGATCAGAGATGAGCAGCACAGTCTTCTCTCACTGCTTCATGTTTTCCATCCAACATTACAGAAGATCAGAGCAGAAGATCTGACTGTCTGGAAACTTCTGTTCATCTTTGATGGCCTGGATGAAAGCAGATTTTCACTGGGTTTCAACAAGCATCAGCTCATCTCTGATGTCACACAAGTATCGTCAGTTGGCGTGCTCCTGGTGAACCTCATCCAGGGGAACCTGCTTCCCTCAGCTCTCATCTGGATCACCTCCAGACCTGCAGCAGCCTATCAGATTCCTCCCTCGTGTGTTGACAGGATCACAGAAGTACGAGGCTTCACTGACTCCCAGAAGGAGGAGTACTTCAGGAGGAGGTTCAGTGATGAAGATCTGTCCAAGAGAATCATCTCACACATCAAGGCCTCCAGGAGCCTCCACATCATGTGTCTGATCCCAGTTTTCTGCTGGATCACTGCTATAGTTCTGGAGGACATGATGACCAGAGACCAGAGAGGAGAGCTGCCCCAAACCCTGACTGACCTCTACTCACACTTCCTGAGGGTTCAGATAAAGAGGAAGAAGCAGAAGTATGGAGGAAAGCAGAGACCAGAGGAACTGACTAAGGCTGATAAAGAACTCCTTCTGAAGTTGGGTCGGCTGGCGTTTGAACATCTGGAGAAAGGAAACATCATGTTCTACTCAGAAGACCTGAAGCGATGTGGACTGGACGTCTCCGAGGTGTCGGTGTACTCAGGAGTTTGTACAGAGATCTTCAAGAGAGAGAGTGTGATCTTCCAGAAATCAGTCTACTGCTTTGTTCATCTGAGCATTCAGGAGTTTCTGGCTGCAGTCTACATGTTCCACCGTTACACCAGGAAAGACACAGTGGTTATAAATCAGTTCCTAAAATATTCGAAACCAAACCACTTTTCCGGGTTTGCTGGGTTGTTTACAAATAACAATCCAGCCACATCTCTTGATGACTTCCTCAGGAGAGCACTAATGAAATCTCTTGAAAGTGAAAATGGCCACCTGGACTTGTTTGTTCGCTTCCTTCATGGTCTCTCTCTGGAGTCCAATCAGAGGATCTTGGGTGGACTGTTGGATCAGAGGAACAGCCACCCAGAAACCATCCAGAAGGTCCTCAACAACCTGAAGGAGCTGAACAGTGATGAAATCTCCCCAGACAGAAGCATCAACATCTTCCACTGTCTGATGGAGATGAAGGATCAGTCAGTCCATCAGGAGATCCAAGAGTTCCTGAAGTCAGAGAAGAAATCAGAGAGGAGACTGTCAGAGATCCACTGTTCAGCTCTGGCCTACCTGCTGCAGATGTCAGAGGAGGTTCTGGATGAGCTGAACCTGCAGCAGTTCAACACCTCAGAGGAGGGACGACGTCGCCTGATTCCAGCTGTGAGGAACTGCAGGAAGTTCCAGTAAGTAAAGATTTTTGGGGCCAGACATCGGCGTTTAAATCAAGCGAGTGGATCATGTCAGGTAGCAATACCCCCTCCAGTGGTCATTCCTTCAATTCTTTATCTCCATTGCAGCGTCCATAAATAAAAAAAACAACAATTCATCCAGAAATGTTCAACACTGGCTGGATATAAGTTCAAAGGTCAATCCAGACAAAGCAACATAAGGCAGGAATAATAGGAGCCACAAGTTAACTGACTATCATGAAATTACTGTCATGTCATTGAATAACTTTTGTTTGTTTGTATACATCGTATTCAAACGACAGAAAAACACATTTTAACTAATGACTCGTGACTATTTTGCTTCATTTGTTCAACGTAAAAACAGCCGGCCTCGTTGGTTTAAATGGGTGTTTTAGTTCTTTGTAGCGGTTCCGTTTGGAGCCTTTATGTGACCCACAAAGTTGTTTGAGCCTTTCCACACCCGTTAGGTGGCAACTTCATCACTAGCAACAAAAGGTCCAGTGAAAATGATTTGAAGGGAAACAGGCAGATATAACAGAAGCTGAGGGCAATCGATACAACCAGAGACTCTGATGTCATCGATCGGATCGCTGAATTAAGACTTGACGCACCATCCTACAAATTGGATGAAATGCAAAATATCCAAAGAGCCGATAGACAGATAAAAAGATGCACGTTTCTTTAAACCATTTTCTATAATCATTTTAAATATTGAGTAATTATGAGCTGTTCTAAAATAAGACAAATGTTAAGAATAATTCAGTTGCATTTCAGATCTGATGGTCGTTCAAACTGTTGCTCTACGGTGTTGAATTTAGCTTTTCCAGGAAATGAGCTACATTTGTGTTGAGGTAGATTCTCAGATAAGTTGATGAGAAATCCCAAAGTTTGACTCACTATTTTTGTTTCATACACAACAGACTGGCTGGTAGTTTTCTTTCAACGAGTCATTGGGAAGTTGTGGCCTCAGCAATGACGTCAAACCCTTCTCATCTACGGGAGCTGAACTTAATCGAGAACCAAAGCCTGACAGATGCCGATGTGAAGTTACTGTCTTCTGCAATGATGCATCCAAACTGCAGACTGGAGACGCTCAGGTCAGTCAGAGATGATCCAGTACTTTCCCAGGTGTAACTAGTTAGACAATAACTGTTTCCATGTTTGATCTTTGTTATAAACGTAGTGTTACAGTTCTCAGAAAAAAGACCACACAGGACAGATTTGCAGTATTAAATTGGTTGTGGAAATCTGTCCCATGTGAGGATGGTCATCAATGACTAGAAAGGAAGTATCAGTTGTAGATTTGTCTTGTTTTATTTTAGTCTGGCCACAAAACCGCCTAAACATTCAGACCAATCAAAAATGGTTCTTCCTGTCTTTTAAAGATCAGAAGGAAAACTAGAAAACCCAAAAAGAAAGCTGCTGCAGTGTGCCATGCCCCTTCTCTCCTGAGAAAAGCCATCCCAAAAAAGAGAAAAGCCCAAGTGTGAAGTGAGCCCCCTGTTAACCTTGGTACCGAAAGCCTGCAGTCATTCTCATCTTAGGTGGCTTCATTCCAGCCAGAAGCCCAAACCTGCCTCCCTCTTAAAGGGGCAGCAGGTCAGTCCAACCACAGAAACCTTCATGAAGATCTGAAGCTTTCAGCATCCACAATTGTTGCACCTCACTTCCATTGGAGTCCAAATCAGAAGTCAACAAGTTGATTCTACACCGATTCTACACAATGCAACCATTTTAAAAAGGTTTCCATCCATAAGTTTTCACACATTTTTATATAAATCTGTTTGTTCATCGCCTCCTTCTGTTGTAATGATCATTAAAGAAAATGACCTTATTTGAGTTTTTCTCCTCACAAATATGACTTTCTATGAACGATGCAATAAATGCAGCTTGCAATCTAAGACAATATGGAAGTATGTGTATATAATAGTAGTGGAAGGAGCTCATAAAATAATACATTTGCTCTTCTCATCGAATCTTTCTATGTTATTAAAGAAAAACCTGCTCTTAGTCAACAACATCTAAGACATCAACCAAAAATCCTAATTTTATACAATCTAATATAAAACAGTAGAGAAGAGTCTTTCTGCAGAGACACTGGTGGCAGGAATGCAGAAGTATCACCTGCTCAACTTGGAAGGTGGAGCAGAAACCACCAGCTGAGAAGGTCCTCAGCGAGAGGAAGTGGTGGAGAACCATGAAACTTGCTCAGCTCCAGCTCAGCTCCAGAGACGGGCTGAGCTGGAGCTGTGGCACCAGGTATCGCCCAGAAGAGCCTCCAACAAACAAGCTCTTCTCTTGGGAGGAGAGGGCTTTGAATCTCAGCTCAGTGTGCTTGTCTCTAGTAGGTGGCAGCTGCACCTTTTCCTGAGCTCCTTGTTGATGCCCTGAGGGGAATTGATGCTCCTGCAATGTTTTCTGGCAGCATTGAGCTTGCAGTGGGGCAATCAAACACACTGTGGGGGGGCTCTCTTTCCTTCTCTCATCTGGAGAACAAGTGACACCAGCTGCCAATCATTGTTGGAGAAATGTGCAGTCAGGGGAACGATGCGTCCAGACTATAGCCACCCTTCCAGCATCCAGCAGTGTCTAAAACCTTTGATTTGGTTTCACCAGAGAGTGTAGGGATTGCAGGGTCACTGCAGCATCGCCCACAAGCTATCAGGAGTGGGTCGCTTTGTCCCAACTCCTGACAAGAGTTGAGTGCTATTGAGAAATGTGGTTTCACAAACTTGGAAGGTATTTTGACCTACACACACTTTACATACGCTGTAGATCTTGTCCAACCGCCCTGAAAGAACCCAAAATAGGAACATACGGCAGATAAGCCGGTGCAGGACCAGAGGTTTGTTGCTTGTAAGCTGTGTTTTGCTCTGGTACATGTTGATTTTTATTTGTCTTCTCTCAAAATAATTGTTATTTTAGACTAAGTGACTGCAGGTTATCAGAGACCAGCTGTGATTCTGTGGCCTCAGCTCTGAAGTCCAACCTCTCCCATCTGAGGGTTCTGGACCTGAGTTGGAACCACCTGCAGGATTCAGGAGTGAAGCGGCTCTGTTCTGGACTGGAGAGTCCAAACTGTAAACTGGAGAGGCTCAGGTCAGTCTTCATTTTTCTACCTATATACCAGCTGCTAAGATGGTGAAGTGAGGCTGTTCTCAACACTGCTGTGATGCACCACATTAAAAAAATTCCTTGTAATATCGTGAATTCAGGTCTGACCCAACTAAGAACTAACGTAGGTTTAGTTCTGACGCAGATAACATGCAGACCTGCACCGTATAACCTCATCCTGCATTTTTCAGATTAGAGCGCTGCAGTTTATCAGAGATCAGCTGTGGCTCTCTGGCCTCGGCGCTGAGGTCCAATCCCTCCCATCTCAGAGAACTGGACCTGAGTCAGAACCAGCTGCACGGTTCAGGAGTGAAGCTGCTGTCTGATCTCGTAGAGAATCCACACTATGGGCTGGAGACAGTGAGACGTACCTGGTGGTAGCCAGTCAACTCCCGCTCATCTGCTGCATCACTCACTGACCACTGGTGAAGAGCATCTGTGGAAACATCTGCCGTCTACTCCCTCCATAGATGAAAAATTCAGTTTTTAAAAAGCGCTGGTGGACTTTCAGGAGATCAGTCGATGGTCGACAAAGCAGAAGCAGCTTTGCCTTGAAGTTAAATTAGTTCCTGGTATCACACAATGCATCTTTATAAAGTTCTAAATGGCTCCTCGGCCACTCGTAGAAGCATGGAAACATTCTCTTAATTGTCTCTTCAAATGTCTGTATTATACGTTACTATTTTACATCATGCCTTCAGAATCTTTAGGGTTTAGTATTTACTGTCTCTGTGACATGGAGCATTGGAATATTTCAGCTGCAGCCAGCAAAAACCCATCAGAATGACGGCTATCGGTGGGAACCGCAGGTCATTTGACTTTAGTCAATCTGTTCAATGTTATAGGATTTATTGCAATCTAATAAAAACTATGAATAAATGTGGGAAATAGGAAATAAAAAGAAGCAAAATGACCAAATAAATCTCCCATGAATACTGTAAATTTAAAGATGTCAAGAATGGAATATCAGCTTAAATTTAATCAAACATAAAGTGAAAAGGCCTCCTTTAAGTTTCCTGCAAAAATAAACACAAAATCAAGAGCGACACGCCCCAAAAACGTCTCATTCTCTCTTCTGTCTCCACTCATTCTCTTATATTCTCTTAAGATAATGGGGACGGGGTCGTGTGATAACAAAACAACCTAATTGGGGACTATATTTTTGTTGCAAGAACTTTGGCTCTTCAGAAGTTTCTATGTTGGCTTCCACAGATTGTGCATCCACTAGAAACTCAGTGTTTTTGAGGAACTACCAGGAGCGGCTGGAGTGGAGGCCAATGACGCTACAGCTACATATAGCTACATATAGATTACCGTTATCCTCAACCCAAAAGACCACCAGTTGGCACAGCAATACTAAAGATAGGAGGTTGTGGTCGTTGCGCAGACGCGGCGTGATATCACGCACAAACGTGCCCTATGTTCTATATACCATATGTTCGCGACCAAAGGGCGCACCGTATTAAAAGGTGCAGCCTCAGTTACGGTGCTATTTCTGTATTTAACACATACATCAGGCGCTCCGGATTATAGGGCGCGGGCATGGTAAAACATACCGCTACCATAGCTTAGAACATGCATGCTAGCGCGTATTTAGCAATTTTGCGAAAGCCGGCAAGTCGAACAACCGACAACAATGTTTCCAAAATTAAAATGTTCATATTTTTCGTATTTTGTTATTAACCCCGGAGGGCTGAAGCAGGACCGCTGTTAAAAATGTATCAGTCCGCGCTTCCAGTTCTGGTGCAACGTCCAGTTCTAAATGTATGAATCCACGTATTGACGTTTCAACGTCCCATCAGTAAAGGGAGGGATTTGGATATAGTCCCCCTGAGGGGGTGTTTTTAGAGCAGTTCTTAACAACTTTCTCTTTGCCTGATAAGAGGTCCAAACATTATTTCACTTCCCTATAAAATACTCTAAAATTTGCCATTCAAGATCAGATACCACCAGGTATAATTCATCCTCTAAATTTTCACAATTTCTTATTCTGTCAGGCTGTTTTTAAACCTTTGGCAACATCAAATAAAGTACTCAACTGGTATTATGTCAGGCTGGTTTACATCCCATTAAAGAAGCCAGCAGAAATAAAGCACAACAGTTACACAGACTACGCACAATAATATAGAGGATATAAAAAACAGTGCTGAGATGGGTTTGTGTCACTTTAGTAAAATCAAAGCATTTTTCTTTATCTGCCAGCAATGAACACAATCTAAGAAGTCTTTGACACTAAACATATGGAGCTGCTACAGAACAAACTAAAGATTTGTTGTTATTAAGATAAAGAAATGCAACATTTCCCCCAGAGAAACGATGGCGATGGAAAAAGCCCTGGCTGTGTGTGTGCATCACAGCAGGCGTGGGTTCTCCTCTCTGGAGTCATGCGGGGCTCCTTTGAAGGGCAGATGAGGAGGTTGGTTACAGATTCCCCTCAGAAAGATGATTACGGTGCCAAAGGTCATCACCGGGGTAACCAGGAAGAGGCAGAGTCGGTCTACTGTACGAGCGATGCCGCTCCAGTTATCCTTCTCCTGTCAGGACCAGACATTTACGCCACTTTTGATCTTTTTAAATCAGACTTTGGGTTGAGGACTCTGTTTGAACCATCTGAGCTCATTGTAGTCGTTCTTGTTGCGCATGTGTTTAATGATGTAGTGGCTCCATCCACAGCCGGCTTGATCTCTGCGTACAGCTGATGGCTCGCTCCTCCCTCTTCTTGTGGTTTCACAGCTCCACACAGACACCAAAGCTCAGAACTCAAATGAAGCTACTGATGCTTCTATATCTCATGTGTTTAAATGTTTCTGGAAACGTCCTGGCAGCGTGTGTGACTCGGGTCACCAGTCCGTGTCTCCCAGACTGTTTCTCAAACATCAGCTCACTGCGGGACTTCACACTGTCGTACTCCTCAGCCGAGGCAATGTAGCCCACTGAGCTGGATCGCCGCGGTAACGCTCCATCCCAGTACGGCTCTGCCTCAGCAGGGCGGGACATGCGCAAGATGTGGGGTAATCGCTGGAGGAAGAGCTGGCAGAAACAGAAAACAGGATTTGGAACCCTGATACTGATGTGTGTATGTGTGTGTGTTATAGTGGAAAAACCACATGTTCATACAGTATATCCTATCACTCCCGTCAGAGAAGCACGGACCACAGTTCTTTTGACACAGAAGATTTATTGGCACGACATCGCCGTAAACGCCATCACCACCGTCGAACTGTTTAGCACAACACACAATTAAACAGGTTTCACATATACAACACGTACAAACGCAACATAAGAAAAACAGATTACTTCGCTGGCTGCACCCCTGAGGGAATGAGTCCACCATGAGCAAAGAAAAATGTCTTAAAAAGAATGTCTTCTGCAACTTCCTCTTCTTGCAGTATTACCTCAAATAAAAGTTCATGAAGTGGAGTACCACATTAAAGGTCCGTCACTAAACAAAGAACAGAAACCACTTCCGCCTGTATGATGTGTTAAATAAAGGAATTAAATATTCATAAAATAAACAATGTTAAATAAAATATTCTACAGACATAAAATGACAACATAAATTATATTTATGGCAGTTAAAGTATGATACTTGAGTTCTTTAGATATTGTTTTCCATTCAGGAATCTGCCGCCTTGAGTTGGCTTTTTTTGAAGACAGAAATGTTGACAATAGTGTGGACCAAAGTGGGAAATTCAATTTTATTTAAACACAAACACACACGCACGGACGGACGCACGCACGCACGCACGCACGCACACCACACACACACACACACACGGACGCACGCACTGACGCACGCACACACACACACACACATAAAATATTAAATCTCAAACGATGTACAATAGTGCAACATTAAATCTCAATGTTAGAAGTACTTAAGAAGTGAATTACATCTGGCTGGATAATTATCAGGAACACTGGCGGCCTCTGCTGACCCAGTGGAAGAGTGCAAAAAGCTTACAGCACCTGGTATTCCCAGGCGGTCTCCCATCCAAGTACTAACCAGGCCCGACCCTGCTTAGCTTCCGAGATCGGACGAGATCGGGCGTTCTCAGGGTGGTATGGCCGTAAGCGAGAGCGGGGGCAAGAAAATGGCCATTTGAAGTTAATACACTCAAACTTATTTTCTTGAAACACTTATTCTGGTGGAGGTTGTCCATTTTGCTTTGTCACCATCCAAACCTCAATGTTGGAGCAGCCTCCAATCCATTCCCCAAAAAAGAAAAGGCTATATAGCCTATGAGCGTCATATCATCAAATCTGCGTAGATCGGCTCTTGGATGAGAGGTGAAACGCCTTCAAAAAAATCAAACAAGATTCAACTCCGATAAATGAAATCAACTTAAAAGCAATGTGCCATGGCCGGGAATCGGTGCCATGGCCGGGAATCGATTGTTTTCAATTCAGGAATCTGCCGCCTTGAGTTGGCTTTTTTTTTGAAGACAGAAATGTTGACAATAGTGTGGACCAAAGTGGGAAATTCAATTTTATTTAAACACAAATACACACACGCACGCACACACACGCATACTTGTCTTTATCAACCTGTGAGGGCACAATTCCCCACATTATTTGTGAGGGCAACCTTTTCCACTGATGTTACAATAGTGCAAAATACAAAAGTTTCACAAGATGGGAGTATAGAGCCAGACTGTAGCTTCAAAAGTGAGAAAACACAACGTTAAAAAAACTAAACAATTCCTGACCAACTTGTGAGGACCATCCTTTGTTACTAGGTAGATTTCGGAAGTGTGTATCCTCACTGTTTCTACTCAATTAAATATCAAGAAATTTTATAATGCAAGTGTGGATTTTTTGGTTTTCATATGAAGATTCATATTTAGTTGTTAGCATTATATATCATGTAATTCTTGTGTTGGTATTAATTACTTCTTGAATATTTATTAATAAAATTATATTTTTATTAATTATAATAGTTTAAATTATAACATTGTTCTGAACTTATAAATGTGGGTTTTTGGCATCAATATAATGTTTACTGTTACATTTGTGACTTCTTCAATTTTAAATCTGTTCCAGTAAAATACAAAGATGTACTGTATTTTCACGACCACAAGGCGCACCGTATTATAGGGCGCACCTTCAATTAACGACATATTTTAGAAATATTTTCATACACAGGGCGCACCGTGTTATAAGGCGCATAGCATAGAAACTGCGTAGTGCCTGTGGTTTCATGACGCATTCACTCGATCGAGCTGCGCTAAAAGGAATGTCAATAAAACAGTCAGATAAGTCAGTCAAACTTTATTAATAGAATACAAACCGGCGTTCTCACAACTCCATTAACTCCCAAAATGAACAAACAGCTGTTTTATTATTTTTCCCGAGTGACGTAGTGTTTTCGCGTAACACAGTTCGTTTAATAACAGCGAGTTATAACAGGCAGTGCAACATTTTTGTCACAAGTGGATAGTGGAGTTTAATAAATCTTCGATTTAGTGGAACATTTTTATCACGTAGTACCGTTGCGGTAAATCAAACGTTAGTGCAAACACAATGTACGGTAACTCGAACTCTCGAAGTAGTGCAAAGTGATAGCAATATAACAATAGCAATATAACAACGTTGTTCAAACGGTAATATCCATATTCACAGTATGACCAGCCTTGTTAAGTTGTAAACACACAAAAGAAACACGTAAAGCTCACTTTATCAGTTCATTCCTCATCCAGGAATCCCTCGAATTCTTCTTCGGTGTCCGAATTGAACAGTTGTGCGAATACGGCGTCCAACATGGCCGGCTCCGTCTCGTCAAAGTCGTCATCAGGGTCAATGTCGCTGGTGTTGTCTGGCATTTCAGTGACAATCCCTGCCTTCCTGAAAGCTCGGACCACGGTCGATGCCCAGGCATTTACGATCCACTGGCAGATAGTGGCGTATGCTGCTCGGCGCTGTCTCCCCGTCTTGGTGAACGTGTGTTCGCCGTTCGTCATCCACCGCTCCCACGCAGTTCGCAGTCTAGTTATGAATGCCCTGTTGACACCAATATTTAGCGGCTGGAGTTCTTTCGTTAATCCACGTCTTGCTTTGTTTCCTCGGAAGCTCCGTTGAGTCTTCTTTACCTGGCGCAGGTCGTCTTGTTGCTTCCTCCACTTCCGCACCATTGATTCGTTCAGGTTAAATTCTCTTGCCGCTGCTATATTTACGTGTTCGACTGCGTGACTGATAGCCTTCAGTTTGAACTCTGCGTCGTAAGCGCGTCTCTTGCAAGGAGCCATTTTGGGGTCTTTACAGATAGAAATGGTTTGGGACTGAATTTATTGCTGTTACCTCGGCCACGCCTACTGACTACGGTAGCCGCGATTAACCAATATTACCGTAATCCATACAAAAGGCGCTCCGGGTTAAAAGGCGCACCGTAGATTTTTTAGAAAATTCTAGGCTTTTAGGTGCGCCTTATAGTCGTGAAAATACGGTATGTCCAATTTTATTGAACACACCTTTGCTTAGAGAAAGAGCTGCCCAGGTGCTTAATTGATTGAATGGGCACCTTCTATGAAGTGTCAGAGTCTTAGTCTTATTTTATCATGTATATAAGAAAGTTTAAGAATATGTAGGAACAGTAAAATTATTTTATTCAACATATTTAACAATTCTAAACAACAACAACACTAAAACAGTTACATAATAAAACTTCAAAATCTCTTGTCAACAAAAAAAATCTATCTGCTAATTAAAAAAAAAGAGGGCAGAGAAAAAATTCTGCAGGACCTTATTAATCAAAGTGAGCTTAATTCTTCCGTTTCTCAATCGCAATCCTGTTGTAAACATGGTATTTTACATCTTTCCATGTTCTTTGACAGAGAACTGGTTCTGCCTGAATTGCATTGAGACACAATTGTTTCCTGGGAACTTTTTTTAAAATTATGCTTTTTCCTAACTGTCTCCAGACAGCTGCTTTTCTTTGTCACTCCAAGGTCTTCGTTGGAATGGTTTTCGGATGTCTGTAGCTGCAACAGAAATTAAACTTTGTAGTTACTGTAAATCTAGTATATCATCTCGTATATCAACTTAACAGCAGATACATTACGAACGTACATCCAAGTGTTTCACTTTTTTTTTACTGATTTCTGTCTATAGGATTAGACCTTCATTGCTCTCTTGTCCTCTCTCCTCTGATCCCCTCCTGTCTTGTCACCTCTTTCTCTCTTCCATGTTCTCCCTCTATCTTCCCTCTCATGTTCTACCATATCCTCTCCCACCATCTGATTTGTAGAGCTTGAATCATCCATTAACCCATAAATTCTGTAGTATTTATATTTATCTATCTGCTGGTATCACTGGCTCCATAGTTACGCCCTGACTTTTGACCCCATTGACTCTTTTTTAGATCTACGTATTTTGGTAACAAACATAACAGTTTTAACATATTTATTGCTCTCCTCATTGTCTGTTCCCTGTCCTGTTTGCCCTATGTAAAAGTGAGTTTTTCCTGCCACTGTTGCTTGCTGGGGAGTCTCAAATGCCTAAAGAAAATCTAGATAACAATGATGCCCACAAGACAAAGGAGAGCCAGAACAACTCTACCTGGCAATTTTGACAGTTCTAGAACATAACTGTTGTCTTCTTCTGCAATCAATAGCAATTGTTCTGCAATAAAAGTAAGTATTTTAGATGAGAATGAACTACAAAAAACACAATTAGAATCTTGCAGGACGGACATTAAAAGAAAATTTTGGTCATACCATCTGAATCTTCAGTGATATTTTTCTCTTCTTTCCTTTGAAAAAGGCTTTGTGATATAGAAATTAAAACATTATTAATTTTAAATTCGTCATGATTGAGTAATTTCAATATTAATGAAATCTAAATGTCAACATTACCTGCGCGGAGGAGGACGACCACGCAGGTGTTTAGTTTTCCTCATCTTTTTCGTGGGCACATCTGAGTTTGGTAATATTATAGTATTTAATAATTTTGTTATAAATCCTTCTAAACAAGAAACCAAAGTAGAAGTGAAAACTACAGGGCAGTTAGCATTATCTTTACCTGTGCTCTTGGAGAGATCTAATGGCTCTGTGGAATTAGTGGATATTTTTTTTAAATTTATTAGATTAACTACACTTGACATTGAAAAATAACATACATGACATGTGAAATATTCAGAAAATACAGGGAAAAATGCAGATGTAAAGCAGAAAAACTGTACAACAGACAAGTAGACAGAAGCTTACCTGTTTCAGGTACTTCGAACCACATGACTCCTGCAGTTAAAGCCTGCTTATTACGTCTACTTCCTCTATAAAAACAAACAAACAAACAATCATACAGTGTATTTTCACTCATAATATTATAATAAAACATGGATTGATCTTTATACTTACGCAAACCGCACAAAAAGACAATTTGATACTATTCACATATTACAATCATAGTTCCACTGTTTTTCCACATCCTAGCCAATAACAGAGCAATTACTCACAAACTAGCTGGCAATAGCAATATCATTACTAATTCTTAATCACAGTGTCAGTTTAACATCATAGGAATTCTGCATAACTAATTATTAAAAACACAAAAAAGCCATCATAAGATCAAAAAAAATGTCTTACCGTAGTAAGTTTAAGACAATCTTTCTCCGTCTCTCGCAAAGAGGTGCAGCGCGGGCACTTCTGTGATAGATTTAAGTGTAGTGGGAAAGACGAATATTATGTGGATCTGAATGACGGGGAAAATTTATTTATAAAATTTTTAAACTGATTGATGCTCATGAAGTAATTGAACTGTCCAGAAAATGTTTAATTTTAATGTAAAAGTATTTAAAGGCAATCAATTCATCCATCCATCCATTCTCTACCGCTTATCCGGGGTTGGGTCGCGGGGGCAGCAGCCTAAGGAGAGAAGCCCAGACTTCCCTCTCCCCAGCTACCTCCTCCAGCTCATCCGGAGGGATCCCCAGGCGTTCCCAGGCCAGTCGAGAGACATAGTCTCTCCAACGTGTCCTGGGTCTCCCCGGGGGTCTCCTACCGGAGGGACATGCCCTGAACACCTCACCAGGGAGGCGTCCAGGGGGCATCCTGACTAGATGCCCAAGCCACCCCATCTGGCTCCTCTCAACGCGGAGGAGCAGCGACTCTACTCCGAGCTCCTCCCGGATGGCAGAGCTTCTCACCCTATCTCTAAGGGAGAGCCCAGCCACCCTACGGAGGAAGCTCATTTCAGCCGCTTGTACCCGTGATCTTGTTCTTTCGGTCATGACCCAAAGCTCATGACCATAGGTGAGGGTAGGAACGAAGATCGACCGGTAAATCGAGAGCTTCGCCTTTCGGCTCAGCTCTCTCTTCACCACAACGGACCGGTGCAGAGTCCGCATTACTGTGGACGCCACACCGATCCGCCTGTCGATCTCCCGCTCCATTCTTCCCCCACTCGTGAACAAGACCCCGAGGTACTTAAAACTCCTCCACTTGGGGCAGGATCTCCTCCTTTACCCGGAGAAGGCACTCCACCTTTTTCCGGTCGAGAACCATGGCCTCGGATTTGGAGGTGCTGATTCTCATCCCAGCCGCTTCACATGCGGCGGCGAACCGATCCAGTGATAGTTGGAGGTCACGGGCCGATGAAGCCAACAGGACCACATCATCCGCAAAAAGCAGAGACGCGATCCTGAGGTCACCAAACCAGATCCCTCAACACCATGACTGCACCTAGAAATTCTGTCCATAAAAATTATGAACAGAATCGGTGACAAAGGGCAGCCCTGGCGGAGGCCAACCCTCACCGGAAACGAGTTCGACTTACTGCCAGCAATTCGGACCAAACTCTGGCACCGATCGTACAGGGAGCGGACAGCCCGTATCAGCGGGCCCGACACCCCATACTCTCGGAGGACCCCCCACAGGACCCCCCGAGGGACACGGTCGAATGCCTTCTCCAAGTCCACAAAACACATGTGGACTGGTTGGGCAAACTCCCATGCACCCTCGAAGACCCTGCTGAGGGTGTAGAGCTGGTCCACTGTTCCACGCCCAGGACGAAAACCACATTGCTCCTCCTGAATCCGAGGTTCGACTATCCGGCGGACCCTCCTCTCCAGTACCCCTGAATAGACCTTACCAGGGAGGCTGAGGAGTGTGATCCCCCTATAGTTGGAACACACCCTCCGGTCCCCCTTCTTAAAAAGAGGGACTACCACCCCGGTCTGCCAATCCAGCGGCACTGCCCCCGATGTCCACGCGATGTTGCAGAGTCGAGTCAACCACGACAGCCCTACAACATCCAGAGCCTTAAGGGACTCTGGGCGGATCTCATCCACCCCCGGGGCCTTGCCACCGAGGAGTTTTTTAACTACCTCGGCAACTTCAGCCCCAGAGATACGAGAGCCCATCTCCAGGTCCCCAGGCCCTACTTCCTCACTGGAAGGCGTGTTGGTGGGATTGAGGAGGTCCTCGAAGTATTCCTTCCACCGATCCACAACATCCCGAGTTGAGGTCAGCAGCACACCATCACCACTATACACAGTGTTGACAGTGCACTGCTTTCCCCTCCTCAGACGCCGGATGGTGGTCCAGAACCTTTTCGAGGCCGTCCGAAAGTCGTTCTCCATGGCCTCACCGAACTCTTCCCATGCCCGAGTCTTTGCCTCGGCAACCGCCGTAGCTGCACTCCGCTTGGCACGCCGGTACCCATCTGCTGCCTCAGGAGTCCCACAGGCCAGTAAGGCCTGATACGACTCCTTCTTCAGCTTGACGGCATCCCTCACGCTGGTGTCCACCAGCGGGTTCGGGCATTGCCGCCACGACAGGCACCAACCACCTTGCGGCCACAGCACCGGTCAGCTGCCTCAACAATGGAGGCACGGAACACGGTCCACTCGGACTCAATGTCCCCCGCCTCCCCCGGGACATGGTCAAAGCTCTCCCGGAGGCGTGAGTTGAAGCTCCTTCTGACAGGGGACTCTGCCAGGCGTTCCCAGCAGACCCTCACAACACGTTTGGGCCTGCCAGGTCTGTCCGGCATCCTTCCCCACCATCGGAGCCAACTCACCACCAGGTGGTGATCAGTTGACAGCTCCGCCCCTCTCTTCACCCGAGTGTCCAGTACATGCGGCCGCAAATCCGATGACACAACCACAAAGTCGATCATCGATCTGCGGCCTAAGGCGTCCTGGTGCCAAGTGCACATGTGGACGCCTTTATGTCTGAACAAGGTGTTCGTTATGGACAATCTGAGACGAGCACAGAAGTCCACTCTCCAGCACTCCCTCTAAGGACTCCAAAAAGGGTGGATACGCTGAACTGCTGTTTGGACCATAGGCACAAACAACAGTCAGGATCCGTCCCCCCACCCGAAGGCGAAGGGAGGCTACCCTCTCATCCACCGGGGTAAACTCCAATACACAGGCACTGAGCTGGGGAGCAACCAGAATTGCCACCCCTGCTCGTCGCCTCTCGCCATCGGCAACTCCAGAGTGGTAGAGAGTCCAACCCCTCTCAAGAAGACTGGTTCCAGAGCCCTTGCCGTGCGTCGAGGTGAGGCCGACTATATCTAGTCGGAACTTCTCAACCTCGCGCACCAACTCAGGCTCCTTTCCCACCAGAGAGGTGACATTCCATGTCCCTAGAGCCAGTTTGTGCAGCCGGGAAACAGACCGCCAAGGTCCCTGCCTCCAGCTGCTACCCAAAACACAATGCACCCGACCCCCTTGGCCCCTCCTGCAGGTGGTGAGCCCACGGGAAGGGGGTTCCATGTTGCCTCTTCGGGCTGCGCCCGCCGGACTCCATGGGCAGAGGTCCGGCCACCAGGCGCTCGCCAATGTGCCCCACCCCAGGCCTGGCTCCAGGAGGGGGCCCCGGTGACCCGCATCCGGGCAAGGGAAACTTGGCACCAATGTTGTTCAGCATCATTAGGGGGTCCTGGGCTACGCTTTGTCTGGTCCCTCACCTAGGACCTGTTTGCCATGGGTGGCCCTACCAGGGGCATATAGCCCCAGACAACGGAGCTCCTGGGATCATTGGGACACGCAAACCCCTCCACCACGATAAGGTGGCAGCCCAGGGAGGGGAGGCAATCAATTATTTAGTTAAATTAATCCAGGATCAGCAACGGGCATATTCCCCATGTCCTTGAACACATCTTCACGTGAAGCGCACATACTGCCCAGGTGCTTAATTGATTACCCTCCTCCAAGTGGCTCCCGCAGACTGCTGTGCTTCTGATCAGTCTCAGATCAATCAGTAGCAGACATAAACAACACAAGACAGGTGGTGTTCCCGCAAACTGCTGTGCTTCTGATCAGTCTCAGATCAATTAGTAGTAAAGGTGAACAGGACAGTAGCAGACATAACAACACAAGACAAGTGGCGTTCCCGTAGACTGCTGTGCTTCTGATCAGTCTCAGATCAATTAGTAGTAAAGGTGAACAGCAACACAAGACAAGTGGCGTTCCCGCAGACTGCTGTGCTTCTGATCAGTCTCAGAACAATTAGTAGTAAAGGTGAACAGGACAGTAGCAGACATAAGCAACACAAGACAGGTGGCGTTCCCGCAGACTGCAGAGAGAATATAAAGGTGCTGCAGATGACAGGACCCCGAATTCTCTCTATGCTAAGACCATGAGTGCGACGTCTTCCACAGCTGTGGCACTCTCCCCAGCTTCAGGCTCAGGTTGAACATGTGACTGAAGATCCCACACAGCTGATCTGTGCAGGACTTCAGGAGCCTGGAGCTGATGCCATCTGGACCCGTCACTTTCCTGGCCCTGTTCTTCTTCAGGGCCTTCCTCACCTGGTGTGGTGTGAGGGACAGGCTGGAGCAGGGAGGTGTTGGTGGGGGGGACGGGCATGGGCCAGAGTGTGAAGTGTCGGGAATGTGTGGGCTGAAGTTCATGAGAGCGGGGGAGGGGGGACAGGAGGAACAGTCTATTGGGGGCACAGACAGTGTGTGTGTGGGGGGGGGGGGTGGGGGTAGCAGCAGAGGAGACTGGGCTGGGGGAGGGCTGGGTACCTGATCAAATCTATTGAAAAAAAGTTCAGGTCGTTACCCCCCCCCCCCCCCCCCCCCCCCGTCACCCCCAGGTTGGGACTTCTGCGATATCTGCAAAAGCTGTGCACTTGCATACTGCCCTACATGTGCTAATTAATTGAATGGGTTATGTTATTTTTCATATTTTTGTATTGTACATTGTCTTAAATTGTTCACTGGAGAAAAAAAAGACAGAAACTGAATCATTGGGAT
>NW_026621971.1:0-30677 GCF_003711565.1 Takifugu flavidus | reverse complement strand
CAGAGTCGCATCCTATCCTGGCATTGAAGTCTCCCAGCAATACGAGTTTGTCGCTGCTAGGCGTGGACTTGATGACGGAGTCCAGGTTCTCGTAGAATGCCTCCTTGTCTTCGTCACTGCTAGTCAGTGTGGGCGCGTAAGCGCTAATGACAGTTGCGTGGCGTGATTTCGAGATGCGGAAACGGAGTTTCATTAGGCGTTCGTTGATGCCGGTGGGGAGATCAGACATGAGACGGAGGAGAGTGGAGCGTATGGCAAAACCAACTCCATGGATCCTGTCCTCGTTTTCAGCTTTTCCTTTCCAGAAGAATGTGTACCCTCCATCAGGCTCGCAGATCAATCCTTCTTCAGCAAAGCGAGTTTCACTAAGAGCAGCGATGTCGATCCTGTAGCGGGCTAGCTCCTTGGCTATCAGGGCTGTTCTTCTCTGGGGTCTTTCTGTGGTGTCTCGGTCCAGCAGAGTGCGTATGTTCCATGATCCAAAGATGAGTTTCTTTTCCTTTGTTTCTTTTTGTTTTCGACCGCATTGTAGAGCTAATCTGCCAGCCGCGGCATGCTGGCCAGAAACGTTGTGAGGCAAGCAATGTTTGGGACACCTTTTCTAGTCCCCTCCCTTGCTAGGGTGAGCAGTGCTGTCCTAAAGAGGGCTGCTCAGTCGCCTGGGATGCTGCCGAACTCCTCTGTTGCCTCAAGTCAAGAGTCGAGCGACCACTGGTCCACAGGCCGCCTACGTGCAGGTTTGAGACTACGGCTCCCAGTAGTAACCGCTACCTGCCGCTTCGCCCCGCCCCCAACGCCGTAGGACTTGTAGTAAAAGATGCAGCAGGTGCGAGAAGACTACACAAAAACCTGCGCTGAGAAAGAGATTTTGGTGGGGAAGTCATTGCGCTGGGACAACCCCACCCTCTCGGCCGCAGAAGTCAGAGTCCAGTGGCACGACGAGGCGTTACGACTGGCTACCCCCTTGGCTGCAGTGGATGGCCAGACCTTCTTCCGTGCTCCGGTGTGCCCTATGCATTCCACAGTGCCTTGCTGCTACGCTTTCTCAGCCGTTGATCCTTACTATTGGTTTCTTCCGCCTGGTCCATCGAAGCAGTCTTCACATGCTGGGTGAGCAGAGCCCTGTTCACCGAGGGTCTATGACCCGCCGGTTACCCTCACTTGGTTTAGCCGACCTGTCGAAGTCGTTGCCCGGGGTGTGGCCGCTGTTGCATGTTAACAGCTACGGGGAGCCACAAGTGAGAGCTGAGTGACAGGTGGGAACCAAAGGCTGGCGAGCTGCCCTAGAAGGGCACGACATTCCCCCAGGCCAGAGGTACTACCCCCTCCCTGTACACCCCACACCCCCAATGACCCATTAAGGTGCTTTTAACCAGACAAACAGCAACTACAGCCAAAAACAGCTTCAGTCCAGTTTCTGGTCCTTTTGGTCGGAGCAGCTGTGGCTAAAAATGTTGGTGAGAAATGAAACGCAAAGCTTCCAGAATCCATTTATATGCTTTAATTCATTACATTCTTAATGACAAACCAGCAAGATATGATTAATTGTTGAGGTGTTGCCTCCATTATGCTACACTCAAAGCAACATTATGGTCGATAAAATCCACGAGTGATAATTGACAAATGTTTACACGATGAATCACAAATTAAAACCGCTGAATTAAAAAAAATAATGCAAATGTGATAAAGAAAATGCCGAAAAGACACAAGCCCCATGTGGTGAATGTGTTTTTTGTCGTTTTTGCAGCCAACCTTTGTGATCTGTTCAGATTGAAACCGTATATCTTTATTTATTGTTTATTATCGTTGGTGTAGCAGAAGTTTGAATTTTGAATCATTAAATCTGATGGTTTAATGATTTAATTTGTTCACATTAATTTAGCTCCTTTAACCTTCGGGGTATAACATTTAAAGCTTGTTAATGTCACATTTTAGTTTTCATTAGTTCCTTTTCATGCTAACAAACAGGAAAACTGACACTAAACGACTGAGAACTGAGACTTTCAGGAATATTTGATGACTGTACTTTTCTCTGTAACATTCTCATTGAAACTCAGATGCTTTAATCACTTTAAAGCGTAGAATTTGAAATATTTCCCCCTGATTTGCTGCAGCAGCTGCAGACATTCAGCAGCTTTTGTCCTGTAACGTTCCGACTGGGACGATTATTCAGCTGCTTCCATCATTTCAGCATCACACAAACACCAACGAGCTCCGCCCAAGTCGGGAAGTTCAGTTTCAGCGTCGCCAGAAGACATTTTTACAGTTAAATGCAAGTTTGTGCCTAAAACAACTGTCTACAGGAAGTTGAAAACGCTCGTTTTCGTCCTCAACATCAAACACACGGAGATCCTGATGACGCTGATCTCGATTGATGAATTAATTTTATCACTTCTCTCACAGTCAGCTGACCAGACCCCCAACACACACACACACACGCACACACACACACACACGCACACACACACACACACACGCGCACGCGCACACACACACACGCGCACGCACACACACGCGCACACACACACACACACACACACACCCTCAGCTGATCCCTGTCTGCACTGATCAATGGCGCCGCAGGAGTTTGGAGAAGAAACCAGGAGAATCAGGTTTGTCACCAGGAGCCTGAACCTCCTGTCTGACCGCGCCGCCCCCCCTCCCAGCCCTTGCTCACCTGCCTGATCTCTGGAAACTGATTGTGTACCAGTGTTCCGTGCCAACTCTTCATCAGCTGAACACGTTTCTTCGTCACTCTTCCATAACTCCTGCTCTGCAGCCTCATGTCCAGCTTCCCACCCGTCTGACACTTTAAGTGGAACTTGATTTGTACAGGAACGTTCATCATCTGGGCTCACCCAGCCTCCTCCCTGACCTCCATCAGCCCACTCTTCAGCAGTCTCGTACTCAGACCCTGACCCATCTGGAGACCTGAAACACTTCCCCTCCTTGTCCACGGCACGGCCGGATTTTAATGTCTTTAGGAGGCGCTGATGGTGGACCAAGGAAGAGCTGATTCAGTTGGTAACATAGATTCCAGAGAGACTTTGATCTGAAACATCAAAGCCCCACAGCGCCCAGTGCTTTTCTCTAGTTTGCTAAAGTGGCCTAAAGATGAAGAGCAGTTGTTCTGGTTTATCTGGTCACTGACTTCATAATCCTGACCTGAATCTTGGGGCCTCCATCACAACTCACGTTGCTGAAGATCCTGTGGAGATGCTTCCAAACGGGTTTTAAATATCAACTATTGTTAGAAGGGAAATGCTGATTTGAGCCGATCCTGTTGATCCCCTTCCAGAAGGGATTTTACTGACTAATTTGTGCCCCATGAAGGTGCTGAGAGAAGAAGCTGAGTGGCTGCTGCTGAGCGGGCAGAAGCCAGAAGACCTGGCCTGTTAAATGGGTCCACAGGTGTCTTCTGGAAGGTTCTGCAGCCTGAGAACCTGTTGCAGACGATGAGCAGGTGCAGCAGGCCAGAGTGTGACTGTGGGGACGAGACCGATAAAATCACTTCCTGTGCTGCGGCTGTGTGCTTCCTGTGATGGTGTCCTAGCAACAGTGAAACCACACGTTCTGGGGGAGCAACGCTGAAAGAGACGCAGAAACCTTCACAGCAACCTTCGGCTCCTTGCAGCATCTTCTCACCACATTTATCTTCTGGACACTTTTAGAATTATTCGGACTTAATTTGTATGTAATGATCAACGAACCATTTCTGGATTTCTCCGTAATAAACAGGAAATCTTCTGTGTCTTCCAATATCGTCCCTAAAGATCAACATGTGAGCAGCAACCGTCTCATTCTGCCGCTTCCTAATAACAAACATGTCAAACAGGAAGTGATCGAGACGCTGTCATCGGTCCAGAAATTCATCAATGGAAAAAATGACATCAAACCACAAAGAGTTTGGTGACCTCACAACGAGGATTCAGCTTCCTGTTCAGACACATTTACTTTATTGATCAAAGCTGGCAAATTACAGTTATTATTGCTGGAGAGAAGCTTTTATTCTGCGAGAGGAAAAGTCCCAGTGGAAAAGGAAGCAGTGAGAGGACGAGACAGGATGGTGGACTGGAACCAGTCAGTCAGCCTGTTTCTGGTTGTTGGTGAGGAAGAGGAGCAGAGAGATTCCACAGCAGCTCAGCAGACTCTTCATCATCAGGGCCGTGTAGACAAAAGAGAGCAGCTTCATCCTCAGCACAGACGGGGGGATAGATGGAGGGATGGACGGGGGGACAGACGGAGGGATGGACGAGGGGACAGACGTAGGGATGGACGGGGGGACAGACGGGGGGATGGACGGGGGGACTGGTGCAACCTCTGGAAGACAAACACAGTGAAGAAGAAAGATCAGCCACCTGAAGGTGTCTCAAGATGGCTGAGGGACAGGACATCAGCACCTTGCTGGGACTGGGCCTTCACCGTCCCCCCCTCGTGCTGCACGGAGCAGCGGTATTTATAGGTGTGGACGGCGTCCCGGTCCAGCAGTCTGATGGAGGTGATGCGGCCCGGCTCTCTGAGCTGCAGCTCTTCTTCATGGGCAGGAGGTGACTCCTCCACAGCACTGTCGGCCCGTTGTCTCCTCCAGGAGAACCTCACCAGAGGAGGAACCATGTCTGAGGCCACACACAGCAGGGCGGTCCTCCCCTCCAGAGGATCTCTGGATGCTGCTGGGTACACGCTCAACACAGGCTGGACCAGCGCCGCATCTGTGGTGAGACACCAGAGTTACTGCTCTCACTGGCCCTGAGGGGTCAACGCTGGAGGTCAGAGGTCAGCTCAACCACACATGCACATCGTGCGCTCACACAACTCATTCATAATCGATAATCTACCCATTTATTCACCAATAATCCTCAGATAATCCACCCATTTATTCACCAATAATCTATTGATAATCTACCCATTTATTCACCAATAATCCACAGATAATCTACCCATTTATTCACCAATAATCCATTGATAATCTACCCATTTATTCACCAATAATCCACAGATAATCTACCCATTTATTCACCAATAATCCACAGATAATCTACCCATTTATTCAGCAATAATCCACTGATAATCTACCCATTTATTCACCAAAAATCTATTGATAATCTACCCTTCTTTTCACCAATAATCCACAGATAATTCTACCCATTATGCACCAATAATCCATTGATAATCTACCCATTTATTCACCAATAATCTACCGATAATCTACCTATTTATTCACCAATTATCCACAGATAATCCACCCATTTATTCACCAATAATCCACAGATAATCTACCCATTTATTCAACAATAATACACAGATAATCTACCCATTTATACACCAATTATCCATTGATAATCTACCCATTTATTCACCAATAATCTTCCGATAATCTACCCTTTTTTTCACCAATAATCTACGATAATCTACCCATTAATTCACCAATAATCCACTGATAATCTACCCATTTATTCACAAATAATCTACCCATAATCTACCCATTAATTCACCAATAATCCTCAAAAATTCTACCCATTAATTCACCGATAATCTACTGATAATCTACCGATTTATTCACCAATAATCCACTGATAATCTACCCATTTATTCACCAAAAATCTATTGATAATCTACCCATTTATTCAACAATAATACACTGATAATCGACCCATTTATTCACCAATAATCCATTGATAATCTACCCATTTATTCACCAATAATCCACCGATAATTTACCCATTTATTCACCAATAATCTACCGATAATCTACGCATTTATTCACCAATAATCCACAGATAATCCACCCATTTATTCACCAATAATCCACAGATAATCTACCCATTTATTCAACAATAATACACAGATAATCTACCCATTTATTCACCAATAATCCATTGATAATCTACCCATTTATTCACCAATAATCTACCGATAATCGACCCATTTATTCACCAATAATCCACCGATAATCTACCCATTTATTCACCAATAATCCACAGATATTCTACCCATTTATTCACCAATAATCACAGATAATCTACCCATTTATTCACCAATAATCCACTGATATTCTACCCATTTATTCACCAATAATCCTAAAATAATCTACACATTTATTCTCCAATAATCCACTGATAATCGACCCATTTATTCACCAATAATCCACCGATAATCGACCCATTTATTCACATATAATTCTCCGATAATCTA
Organism: Takifugu flavidus; assembly: GCF_003711565.1. NCBI lineage: Eukaryota > Metazoa > Chordata > Actinopteri > Tetraodontiformes > Tetraodontidae > Takifugu > Takifugu flavidus. The sequence continues at coordinate 24,485 of NW_026621971.1, read as the reverse complement.
CCCATTAATTCACCAAAATCCACAGATAATCTACCCATTTATTCACCAATAATCCACAGATAATCTACCCATTTATTCACCAATAATCCACTGATAATCGACCCATTTATTCACCAATAATCCACCGATAATCTACCCATTTATTCACCAATAATCCACCGATATGCTAACCATTTATTCACCAATAATCCACAGATAATCTACCCATTTATTCACCAATAATCCACTGATAATCTACCCATTTATTCACCAATAATCCACTGATAAATCCAGCTAAATTCCCGTCTGTGCTCTTGTGTTTATGGTTTTATAGATAATCTTCTTGAGTGTCAATATTTCTTTTTTGTCTTTTGATTATTATTAAAAGGTTTGGAGCAAAGTTTGATTCTCACCTGAGACGACGAGTCTGGTTCCAGATCCAAAAATCCAGACACAGTGAAACAGAGAAGGACAAAATCTGCTGCTGAACATTTGAGTCGAGGTTCTGATCCTGAAGATTCCTGTTTCAGTACAGGTCTTTCTGGTTCCAGACATCAGATCTTTCTGGTTCCAAACATCAGGTCTTTGTTGTTCCAGACATCAGATCTTCCTGGTTCCAGACATCAGGTCTTTCTGGTTCCAAACATCAGGTCTTCCTGGTTCCAGACATCAGGTCTTTGTGGTTCCAGACATCAGGTCTTCCTGGTTCCAGACATCAGGTCTTTCTGGTTCCAGACATCAGGTCTTCCTGGTTCCAGACATCAGGTCTTTCTGGTTCCAGACATCAGGTCTTCCTGGTTCCAGACATCAGGTCTTTCTGGTTCCAAACATCAGATCTTCCTGGTTCCAGACATCAGATCTTTGTGGTTCCAGACATCAGATCTTCCTGGTTCCAGACATCAGGTCTTTGTGGTTCCAGGCATCAGGTCGTCCTGGTTCCAGACATCAGGTCTTCCTGGTTCCAGACATCAGGTCTTCCTGGTTCCAGACATCAGATCTTCCTGGTTCCAGACATCAGGTCTTTCTGGTTCCAGACATCAGGTCTTCCTGGTTCCAGACATCAGGTCTTCCTGATTCCAGACATCAGGTCTTCCTGGTTCCAGACATCAGATCTTCCTGGTTCCAGACATCAGGTTTCTGGTTCCAGACATCAGGTCTTCCTGGTTCCAGACATCAGATCTTCCTGGTTCCAGACATCAGGTCTTCCTGGTTCCAGACATCAGGTCTTCCTGGTTCCAGACATCAGGTTTCCATCAGAAAGGATATTGATCCACAGCAGCTGGTTTTTGTTCAGGTGCCTCACATCTTCTCTCACTGTGGATCCACTCTTCCAACAATAGCAGTAATATGAGGCAGCGTGAGAGGGTTTAACTGAGAAGATGATCAACTCACACTTGTTCTGCTGAATCCTAGCTGAGAAATCATCTTTCTCAGCATGAGAGTACCGCGTGATTTTACCGTTGCTCTTATCAATATCCAGGAGCCTTTCAAACGTGCCTGATTCCTTCTTCTGGTACCAGTACACATAACTACCACAATAATTGATTCCTCCACAGCTTATTGAGGCATTTTCACCAGCTCTGCGGGTCACTGAGATCTGGTCCTGGGTCAGCTGCGTTTCTATGACAACCAGCCCTGTAGAGACGGGGACAGGCAGCTGAAGTCAGCGTGTGTGTGGTGGTCGTGTCCTGGCTGGCTGGAAACACTCACCTGAGCAGAGGAAGCAGAGAGCCGCAGGTGTGAACGGCTGCATTGTTGCTTTGGTGGGCCGGAGGCAGGACTGATCCAGCTCCTCTCAGCCCCCATCAGCCCCTGCTGCTGATGCCCCGCCCACCTCACCACAAACAGGAAACAGGTCTCCATGACGACAGCAGTCTCAGCAGCTCTGAAATGTGCTTCTGCTCATTCATTTCTCTAAAACATCAAAGATAAATCATCACAATTAGAACCTATGAACAGATTTTCAAGGTTTCCCTTTTGCTCAGAGTTGATGTTTACATTTTATTGACGTGACTGTGAACGTCCAGAAGATAAATGTGGTGAGAAGATGCTGCAAGGAGCCGAAGGTTGCTGTGAAGGTTTCTGCGTCTCTTTCAGCGTTGCTCCCCCAGAACGTGTGGTTTCACTGTTGCTAGGACACCATCACAGGAAGCACACAGCCGCAGCACAGGAAGTGATTTTATCGGTCTCGTCCCCACAGTCACACTCTGGCCTGCTGCACCTGCTCATCGTCTGCAACAGGTTCTCAGGCTGCAGAACCTTCCAGAAGACACCTGTGGACCCATTTAACAGGCCAGGTCTTCTGGCTTCTGCCCGCTCAGCAGCATCCACTCAGCTTCTTCTCAGCACCTTCATGGAGGAACGATGGGAGAAGAAGCCTCTGACGGCTTCACGTGACCTTCATTGATCCTCTGCAGATATTGTGACCTTGAGATTTGTTCATGAGTTTGAGGAGGATGAAATAAAGTGAAGAAGTTTGTGACGTTTGGAATGTTTCACATTTTCAAGACTTTGCTGTTCTTCACTCTTCATCCTCCAGTTCTGATGGTTCCTGCTGACGTCAGTTCTGCTCAAAGTTCATGGAAGCTCTGCCCCCCCCCCCCCCCCAACTGTATGTGTGCGGTTGGATCATGAACGATAAAGAAGCCAAAATGTTCCCAGGACTCATTTATTGATGACATAAACAAGTGATTTGTGGCATCAAGGTCACGGATCTACACCATCAAGGTCAAAGGAAGTGACATCAGAAGTGTCCAACACACCAGGAATAAACACACAACATAAATTGCATCAAACAGCGTCGCTGTGACTTATGGTCTGGATCAATTAGCTCTACTATTAAATCAATAAGCAACATTATTTTGGCAGAAACACAGAACAGAGACTTGATCACCAAACACTCGCAGGTAGGAACTCGCCAACGGACGCGTCCTCACCGACTCCCTGGCAGACTCGAGAACATTTAAATAGGTCACATGACTACAGATTCTAGAATATTCCACAGCAATCAAACACGTCTGGAGCAACAGAGGATCCTTTTCTCTCTTTTCTTCCGCTGTTCCGGTCCAGATGTTTTTCCCAGTTAAAGTCACGTCTTCCAACAACAGGAGAATATTGGTTGTTTGTGGGGGGGCCAGACTATCACGTCATGCTTCGTAATTTCCAGGATCAAACGAGACGTTGGCACCAGTTTTGCTGTGCAGAGGAACCTGGTGGTGACCTGCCCACGGTTGCACCAGGTGCCTCCAGGCAGTTGCTGATGTTGCTCTGATGTTGCCTCAAACTTCTGCTCACGTCTTGTTTTTTACAGCGTCGCGAGTCTTCTTATTCCAAACGCTGCGTAAAGTTCTCTGGAAACAGTCCTTTCTGGGCGCTAGCACCGCGTGCTAACCACTCGCTTTCTTTGATACCCGTGAGCCAACCAGCGTCCTGCCACAAACAACAACAACAACAACAACAACAGCGCAACGTTAACGCAGGACAATCTGACCTCAGCTCATCCCTAAACACCTGCGGCTGTTTTCTGTAGTCGGAGCAACAGTGACATCAGGTGACGCCTTTGTTTTATGCACCTGCTCCATTTAGCACGTCTCCACCTGAGCGAAGCTCTCCTGTGGTTCTCCTGTGGTTCTCCTGTGGTTCTCCTGGGTCTCAGCAGAACTTTGTCAACTCGTGTTTGTGGGGTTTTTCTTTCGGACGTTTTTGAGTTTTAGTGACAATAAAAAGGTTCAAATGTTTTGACTGACGAATAAATGTAATCAAGGTTTCAGCCACACAGCTGAAATATTCAAATGTGTTTGTGGTCCTGGCAGGTGTGTCTGGTTCCATTCTCACCTGATCCTCCGCCGACTCGGTGGGCACCACCAGAACCACGTCACCTCTCTTCAGTTCAAGTTCGTCTGAGTTGGCTGCTTCAAAGTCGTGCATCGTCTCCACCTGAAGACACAGAGGTGTCACCTGTGGTCCTGCTGGGAACTTCCTGTCAGGGTCAGGGTCAGGATCAGGGTCGGGGTCAGGGTCGGGATCAGGGTCAGGATCAGGGTCGGGGTCAGGATCAGGGTCGGGTCGGGGTCAGGGTCGGGATCAGGATCAGGATCAGGATCAGGCTCAGGATCAGGGTCAGGGTCAGGGTCAGGATCAGGATCAGGATCAGGGTCAGGGTCAGGGTCAGGATCAGGGTCAGGGTCAGGGTCAGGGTCAGGATCAGGGTCAGGGTCAGGGTCAGGGTCAGGGTCAGAGTCAGGGTCAGGGTCAGGGTCAGGATCAGGATCAGGGTCAGGGTCAGGGTCAGAGTCAGGGTCAGGATCAGGGTCAAAATCAGGATCAGGGTCGGGGTCAGGATCAGGGTCGGGGTCGGGATCAGGATCAGGGTCAGGATCAGAGTCAGGATTAGGGTCGGGGTCAGGGTCAGGGTCAGAGTCAGGGGCAGGGTCAGGGTCAGGGTCAGGATCAGGATCAGGATCAGGATCAGGATCAGGGTCAGGATCAGGGTCAGGATCAGGGTCAGGATCAGGGTCAGTGTCAGGATCAGGGTCAGGGTCAGGGTCCGGGTCGGATTATTGGCCTTGAAGGAAGTCTCACCTTGTACAGGAAGTCATCCGGGAGCCCGGACACGCCTCCAGATGGACTCATGTGTTTCATGGTCTGGCTCACCGTGGTCACATCGTTGTCACTGGCGGCGGTGGGCGAGATGATGTCACCATCGCGGTCGTCGTCACCTTCATTACTGGAGGCGGGTTCGATGATCACTGACGGGATCGGCATGTTTTCCTGCAACGACAGGAAGACGTGATCCCAGATCAAAACAGAACCGGGTCAGAGGAGCTGAAACACTCGTCTCCAATGAGGGAGCTCTGATTTAGGGTTTGAACTTCATTCACATTAATGAGACAATCGTGTCAGCGGCCCCCAAAACTATTATTATTAGTGTTGTTGTTGTTGTTGTTCTTTATATTTACCAGCGGAGCTGCTTCATCCGCACATGTTTGGTCAGCACCAGGAATCTACAGACAACATTTTTATTTAAGACGTATTAAAATTGAAAACAAGCAAAATCAACACAAATGAAAAAGAAACCTCATCAAGCTCCGCCTCCTGGATGGATGAAGGTTCCTCAGGTACCTTCAAAGGAAAACATTCACGTTTATTAGAAACTGAGTGAAGTATTGATTGATACAAGATGATGAGGATGATGAAGATAATCCTGATGGTGATGAAGACAATCTTAATGATGATGAAGATCATCTTGATCATCATCATCATAAAGGTCTTCATGATAGTGAGTTTGCTGATGATGAAGATCATCTTTATGAGGATGGTGATGAAGATCATGATGATGATAATCTTAATGATGATGATGAAGATCATCTTGATGATGATGAAGATAATCTTGATGAGGATGATGAGTTTGATGATGAGTTTGATGATGAGTTTGATGATGAAGATCATCTTGATGATGAGTTTGCTGATGATGAAGATCATCTTGATGAGGATGGTGATGAAGATCATCTTGATGATGATGAAGACAATCTTAATGATGATGATGAAGATCATCTTGATGAGGATAATGAGTTTGATGATGAAGATCATCTTGATGAGGATAATGAGTTTGATGATGAAGATCATCTTGATGAGGATGATGAGTTTGCTGATGATGAAGATACTCCTGGCCATAGTGGTGATGATGAAGATGAACCTGCCGACTGACCAGATGTATCAAGGATGAAGATCATGCTGTTCACTTACGACTGGCTTCTCCTTCTCCAGACTGCCTGATCCCTCTGTGTCCTCCTCACCAGCAGGTGGCGCTTCAGTCTCCTCCATCACTTCATCAGAGGGAGCAACAGTGGGCTCCAGCTCTTCCTCAGTGGAAGGAGCTGTAGTCGGCTTCACCTCCTCTTCTTCACTCTTCTCTTCCTCTTCTTCAGCAGGTGCTGCGGGCTCCTCACCAGCAGGGGGAGCTGTAGCCTCCTGTTCCTCAGGAGCTTCTGTGTCTGGAGCTTCAGGAACCTCACTTGGTTCTGTTTTAACCTCGTTCTTGTAGAGAAAACTTGGTGTGAACCCAAAACTGGCTCCTGACATGTTCCTTTCAACTCCAACCAGAACTAGAACTGAGTTTCTTAATAGGAGATAATGTGATCCAGATGAATCACTAATAGAACTAGACTAAACCACAACTGCACTGTTGGACCTTGGTTACCATCTGAAGATGCTGTCAGATGCAAACGTCAGCAGATCACTAATGATCTCTATCAATACTGATCAGCCTGATAACAGCAGCAGGTTTCCAGCACTTTCTCTGCTTTCAATTTACACAATTTTCAAATCTGAAACCCATTTTTCTGAAACTGATGAACCTCGTTAAACTAAACCTGTCTATAAAGCCTGACCTGGTTAAACTTACCATTTGATCAAAATCAGCAAAAAAAGAGGGCGGAGCCGCATCCTGAGGAGCAGACAGGTGAAACACAAACGAGTCACAACGAGTCACATTATAACATTTACTTCCACTAAACCCTCAACATCAACATGCCAGACTAACCGTTACAGTACTTTAACTAACCCACACTGACTAACACTAACCACACTAACTAACACTAACCCACACTAATGAGCACTAACCCACACTAACATTAACCCACACTAACTAGCACTAACCCACACTAACCCACACTAACACTAACCCACACTAACTAACACTGACCCACACTATCAATAACCCACACTAACCCACACTAACTAACACTAACACTAACCCACACTAACTAACACTAACCCACACTATCAATAACCCACACTAACCCACACTAACTAACACTAACACTAACCCACACTAACTAACACTGACCCACACTATCAATAACCCACACTAACCCACACTAACTAACACTAACACTAATCCACACTAACTAACACTAACCCACACTAACTAACACTAACCCACACTAACTAACACTAACCCACACTGGTCATGATGATTCACAAAACACACTTTACTGGTCCGACACACATCTTTCATTCAAAACCTCTTTGGTTCTGACTGACATTCAACCTTTGTGGGCTGTTGTTGCTATATTTGTTGTTGTTGTTTACATATTTGTTGTTGTTTCTATATTTGTTGTTGTTGTTGTTGTCTCCCCGGTGGAGAAGACACATGACTCAATCCCATGATGGTATCCAATCGATTCCTCCCTCCGTTCTGAGGGATCCGTCTGGTGGAGGGGTTCATCAGCCAGTCAAGCAAAGGTTCAATCTCAGACCCGTTTAACAGATTAGAACAGGTTACCTGGGACAGGCCATTAAACGCACTGGTGACCTGGAGTAAAGCACAAAGACACAAACATTGTTAGCACGCTGCAACGGTGACACCTTAAAGATAACCAAATGTGGAACCGGAGGATGGGATGGACACACAGATAAAGCAAGCAAGAGGAGGTGTAGGAGGAGCTCAGGCTGGGGTCCAGGTTTGAGGACTCTGTGGAAGGGTAGAAGACACCATAAAGGATTCTCCATTCATTTCTACACGAGGCTGGTTTCTACCACAGGGCGGAGTTGAGAAAGACCAATACCTCTTCCTTCTCTGTATCTAGCTCTTGATACAACTTTCCAAGTCTTCGGTTTGCAGCTTCATCTTCTGACATGTCTGAATTTTCTGGTTCTTTGTGAATTCTGTTTACAGCTTTAACTCCCTCAGCTGAGACGGATGCAGAGTCCCGCCAGGGCTCGGAGGTCCAGACGCCATCTTCAGTACCTGAACATGTTTCTGGGAAACTGTTGACACACTGGTCTGACTCAAACGCACCTCCACTGTCTGTTTGAGCAAAAGGGTCTGACTCAAACGCACCTCCACTGTCTGTTTGAGCAAAAGGGTCTGAATCAAACGCACCTCCACTTTTTGTTTGAGCAAAAGGGTCTGAATCAAACGCACCTCCTCCCTGTGCTTCAGTCGTGGGATCTGAATCAAACGCACCTCCCTTGTTATCTGAGGGGTTTTCGTTAAACACACTTCCTGTTTGTGGCTCACAGGTGAAAGTGAGCGTGCCTTGCTCACCTGCCTGATCTCTGGAAACTGATTGTGTACCAGTGTTCCGTGCCAACTCTTCATCAGCTGAACACTTTTCTTCGTCACTCTTCCATAACTCCTGCTCTGCAGCCTCATGTCCAGCTTCCCACCCGTCTGACACTTTAAGTGGAACTTGATTTGTACAGGAACGTTCATCATCTGGGCTCACCCAGCCTCCTCCCTGACCTCCATCAGCCCACTCTTCAGCAGTCTCGTACTCAGACCCTGACCCATCTGGAGACCTGAAACACTTCCCCTCCTTGTCCACGGCACGGCCGGATTTTAATGTCTTTAGGAGGCGCTGATGGTGGACCAAGGAAGAGCTGATTCAGTTGGTAACATAGATTCCAGAGAGACTTTGATCTGAAACATCAAAGCCCCACAGCGCCCAGTGCTTTTCTCTAGTTTGCTAAAGTGGCCTAAAGATGAAGAGCAGTTGTTCTGGTTTATCTGGTCACTGACTTCATAATCCTGACCTGAATCTTGGGGCCTCCATCACAACTCACGTTGCTGAAGATCCTGTGGAGATGCTTCCAAACGGGTTTTAAATATCAACTATTGTTAGAAGGGAAATGCTGATTTGAGCCGATCCTGTTGATCCCCTTCCAGAAGGGATTTTACTGACTAATTTGTGCCCCGTGAAGGTGCTGAGAAGAAGCTGAGTGGATGCTGCTGAGCGGGCAGAAGCCAGAAGACCTGGCCTGTTAAATGGGTCCACAGGTGTCTTCTGGAAGGTTCTGCAGCCTGAGAACCTGTTGCAGACGATGAGCAGGTGCAGCAGGCCAGAGTGTGACTGTGGGGACGAGACCGATAAAATCACTTCCTGTGCTGCGGCTGTGTGCTTCCTGTGACGGTGTCCTAGCAACAGTGAAACCACACGTTCTGGGGGAGCAACGCTGAAAGAGACGCAGAAACCTTCACAGCAACCTTCGGCTCCTTGCAGCATCTTCTCACCACATTTATCTTCTGGACACTTTTAGAATTATTCGGACTTAATTTGTATGTAATGATCAACGAACCATTTCTGGATTTCTCCGTAATAAACAGGAAATCTTCTGTGTCTTCCAATATCGTCCCTAAAGATCAACATGTGAGCAGCAACCGTCTCATTCTGCCGCTTCCTAATAACAAACATGTCAAACAGGAAGTGATCGAGACGCTGTCATCGGTCCAGAAATTCATCAACAAATATGAAAAAATGACATCAAACTACGAAGAGTTTGGTGACCTCACAACGAGGATTCAGCTTCCTGTTCAGACAGATTTACTTTATTGATCAAAGCTGGCAAATTACAGTTATTATTGCTGGAGAGAAGCTTTTATTCTGCGAGAGGAAAAGTCCCAGTGGAAAAGGAAGCAGTGAGAGGACGAGACAGGATGGTGGACTGGAACCAGTCAGTCAGCCTGTTTCTGGTTGTTGGTGAGGAAGAGGAGCAGAGAGATTCCACAGCAGCTCAGCAGACTCTTCATCATCAGGGCCGTGTAGACAAAAGAGAGCAGCTTCATCCTCAGCACAGACGGGGGGATGGACGGGGGGACAGACGGAGGGATGGACGGAGGGATGGACGGGGGGCAGACGGAGGGATGGACGAGGGGCAGACGTAGGGATGGACGGGGGGACAGACGGGGGGATGGACGGGGGGACTGGTGCAACCTCTGGAAGAGAAACACAGTGAAGAAGAAAGATCAGCCCACCTGAAGGTGTCTCAAGATGGCTGAGGGACAGGACATCAGCACCTTGCTGGGACTGGGCCTTCACCGCCCCCCCCTCGTGCTGCACGGAGCAGCGGTATTTATAGGTGTGGACGGCGTCCCGGTCCAGCAGTCTGATGGAGGTGATGCGGCCCGGCTCTCTGAGCTGCAGCTCTTCTTCATGGGCAGGAGGTGACTCCTCCACAGCACTGTCGGCCCGTTGTCTCCTCCAGGAGAACCTCACCAGAGGAGGAACCATGTCTGAGGCCACACACAGCAGGGCGGTCCTCCCCTCCAGAGGATCTCTGGATGCTGCTGGGTACACGCTCAACACAGGCTGGACCAGCGCCGCATCTGTGGTGAGACACCAGAGTTACTGCTCTCACTGGCCCTGAGGGGTCAACGCTGGAGGTCAGAGGTCAGCTCAACCACACATGCACATCGTGCGCTCACACAACTCATTCATAATCGTGGTCATTGAGGACTGGTGCCATCAGAACCTCCTCCAGGGAGCCGGAGTTCCCGTTCCCCACCTGCACCAGTGAACGTCCAGGGAGGCGACGTGGAGGGTGACCACACACCAGCGCCGTTCACCTGACCGAGGTGTCGCACAGCTCAGAAGACCACCGGAGTTCAGGGGACCCTCAAGAGGGTCTTCGTATGGGTCTGTGGAGCCCCCACCCACTTATTGATCCATCGATATTCCACCCATTTATTCACCAGTAATCCATTGATAATCTACCCATTTATTCACCAATAATCCACCGATAATCTACCCATTTATTCACCAATAATCCACCGATAATCTACCCATTTATTCACCAATAATCCACCGATAATCTACCCATTTATTCACCAATAATCCACCCATAATCTACCCATTTATTCACCAATAATCTACCATAATCTACCCTTTTTTTCACCAATAATCTACCGATATCTACCCATTAATTCACCAATAATCCACCGATAATCTACCCATTTATTCACCAATAATCTACCGATAATCTACCCATTAATTCACCAATAATCCATTGATAATCTACCCTTTTTTCACCAATAATCGACCGATAATCTACCCATTTATTCACCAATAATCATCAAATAATCTACACATTAATTCACCGATAATCTACCGATGATCTTCCCATTAATTCACCAATAATCCTAAAATAATCTACACATTTATTCTCCAATAATCCACAGATAATCGACCCATTATTCACCAATAATCCACCGATAATCAACCCATTTATTCACCAATAATCCACTGATAATCGACCCATTTATTCACCAATAATCCACAGATAATCGACCCATTTATTCACCAATAATCCACTGATAATCTACCCATTTATTCACCAATAATCCACCGATAATCTACCCATTTATTCACCAATAATCCACCCATAATCTACCCATTTATTCACCAATAATCTACCGATAATCTACCCTTTTTTTCACCAATAATCTACCGATATTCTACCCATTAATTCACCAATAATCCACCGATAATCTACCCATTTATTCACCAATAATCTACCGATAATCTACCCATTAATTCACCAATAATCCATTGATAATCTACCCTTTTTTCACCAATAATCGACCGATAATCTACCCATTTATTCACCAATAATCATCAAATAATCTACACATTAATTCACCGATAATCTCGATGATCTTCCCATTAATTCACCAATAATCCTAAAATAATCTACACATTTATTCTCCAATAATCCACAGATAATCGACCCATTTATTCACCAATAATCCACCGATAATCAACCCATTTATTCACCAATAATCCACTGATAATCGACCCATTTATTCACCAATAATCCACAGATAATCGACCCATTTATTCACCAATAATCCACTGATAATCGACCCATTTATTCACCAATAATCCACTGATAATCGACCCATTTATTCACCAATAATCCACTGATAAATCCAGCTAAATTCCCGTCTGTGCTCTCGTGTTATGGTTTTATAGATAATCTCTTGAGTGTCAATATTTCTTTTTTGTCTTTTGATTGTTATTAAAAGGTTTGGAGCAAAGTTTGATTCTCACCTGAGACGACGAGTCTGGTTCCAGATCCCAAAATCATGACACAGTGAAACAGAGAAGGACAAAATCTGCTGCTGAACATTTGAGTCGAGGTTCTGATCCTGAAGATTCCTGTTTCAGTACAGGTGACTCACCAGTTGAGGAGACTATCAGAACAAGAGTCCTGGTTCCAGACATCAGATCTTCCTGGTTCCAGACATCAGATCTTCCTGGTTCCAGACATCAGGTCTTTCTGATTCCAGACATCAGATCTTCCTGGTTCCAGACATCAGGTCTTTCTGATTCCAGACATCAGATCTTCCTGGTTCCAGACATCAGGTCTTTCTGGTTCCAGACATCAGGTCTTCCTGGTTCCAGACATCAGGTCTTTGTGGTTCCAGACATCAGATCTTCCTAGTTCCAGACATCAGATCTTTGTGGTTCCAGACATCAGATCTTTCTGGTTCCAGACATCAGGTCTTCCTGGTTCCAGACATCGGGTCTTTCTTGTTCCAGACATCAGGTCTTCCTGGTTCCAGACATCAGGTCTTCCTGGTTCCAGACATCAGGTCTTCCTGGTTCCAGACATCAGATCTTCCTGGTTCAAGACATCAGGTCTTCCTGGTTCCAGACATCAAGTCTTTCTGGTTCCAGACATCAGGTCTTCCTGGTTCCAGACATCGGGTCTTTCTGGTTCCAGACATCAGTCTTCCTGGTTCCAGACATCAGGTCTTCCTGGTTCCAGACATCAGGTCTTCCTGGTTCCAGACATCAGGTCTTCCTGGTTCAAGACATCAGGTCTTCCTGGTTCCAGACATCGGGTCTTTCTGGTTCCAGACATCAGGTTCCTGGTTCCAGACATCAGGTCTTCCTGGTTCCAGACATCGGGTCTTTCTGGTTCCAGACATCAGGTCTTCTGGTCCAGACATCACGTCTTCCTGGTTCCAGACATCGGGTCTTTCTGGTTCCAGACATCAGGTCTTCCTGGTTCCAGACATCAGGTCTTCCTGGTTCCAGACATCAGGTCTTCCTGGTTCCAGACATCAGATCTTCCTGGTTCAAGACATCAGGTCTTCCTGGTTCCAGACATCAAGTCTTTCTGGTTCCAGACATCAGGTCTTTCTGGTTCCAGACATCAGGTCTTCCTGGTTCCAGACATCAGGTCTTCCTGGTTCCAGACATCAGATCTTCCTGGTTCCAGACATCAGGTCTTTCTGGTTCCAGACATCAGATTTCCATCAGAAAGGATATTGATCCACAGCAGCTGGTTTTTGTTCAGGTGCCTCACATCTTCTCTCACTGTGGTTCCACTCTTCCAACAGGAGCAGTAATATGAGGCAGCGTGAGAGGGTTTAACTGAGAAGATGAGCAACTCACAGTTGTTCTGCTGAATCCTAGCTGAGAAATCATCTTTCTCAGCATGAGAGTACCGCGTGATTTGACTGCTGCTCTTAACAATATTCAGGAGCCTTTCAAACGTGCCTGATTCCTTCTTCTGGTACCAGTACACATTACTACCACACTCATTGATTCCTCCACAGCTTATTGAGGCAATTTTACCAGCTCTGCTGGTCACTGAGATCTGGTCCTGGGTCAGCTGCGTTTCTATGACAACCAGCCCTGTAGAGACGGGGACAGGCAGCTGAAGTCAGCGTGTGTGTGGTGGTCGTGTCCTGGCTGGCTGGAAACACTCACCTGAGCAGAGGAAGCAGAGAGCCGCAGGTGTGAACGGCTGCATTGTTGCTTTGGTGGGCCGGAGGCAGGACTGATCCAGCTCCTCTCAGCCCCCATCAGCCCCTGCTGCTGATGCCCCGCCCACCTCACCACAAACAGGAAACAGGTCTCCATGACGACAGCAGTCTCAGCAGCTCTGAAATGTGGTTCTGCTCATTCATTTCTCTAAAACATCAAAGATAAATCATCACAATTAGAACCTATGAACAGATTTTCAAGGTTTCCCTTTTGCTCAGAGTTGATGTTTACATTTTATTGACGTGACTGTAAACGTCCAGAAGATAAATGTGGTGAGAAGATGCTGAAAGGAGCCGAAGGTTGCTGTGAAGGTTTCTGCGTTCTTTTCAGCGTCGCTCCCCCAGAACGTGTGGTTTCACTGTTGCTAGGACACCATCACAGGAAGCACACAGCCGCAGCACAGGAAGTGATTTTATCGGTCTCGTCCCCACAGTCACACTCTGGCCTGCTGCACCTGCTCATCGTCTGCAACAGGTTCTCAGGCTGCAGAACCTTCCAGAAGACACCTGTGGACCCATTTAACAGGCCAGGTCTTCTGGCTTCTGCCCGCTCAGCAGCATCCACTCAGCTTCTTCTCAGCACCTTCATGGAGGAACGATGGGAGAAGAAGCCTCTGACGGCTTCACGTGACCTTCATTGATCCTCTGCAGATATTGTGACCTTGAGATTTGTTCATGAGTTTGAGGAGGATGAAATAAAGTGAAGAAGTTTGTGACGTTTGGAATGTTTCACATTTTCAAGACTTTGCTGTTCTTCACTCTTCATCCTCCAGTTCTGATGCTTCCTGCTGACGTCAGTTCTGCTCAAAGTTCATGGAAGCTCTGCCCCCCCCCCCCCCCCCCCCCCCCCCCCCAACTGTATGTGTGCGGTTGGATCATGAACGATAAAGAAGCCAAAATGTTCCCAGGACTCATTTATTGATGACATAAACAAGTGATTTGTGGCATCAAGGTCACGGATCTACACCATCAAGGTCAAAGGAAGTGACATCAGAAGTGTCCAACACACCAGGAATAAACACACAACATAAATTGCATCAAACAGCGTCGCTGTGACTTATGGTCTGGATCAATTAGCTCTACTATTAAATCAATAAGCAACATTATTTTGGCAGAAACACAGAACAGAGACTTGATCACCAAACACTCGCAGGTAGGAACTCGCCAACGGACGCGTCCTCACCGACTCCCTGGCAGACTGGAGAACATTTAAATAGGTCACATGACTACAGATTCTAGAATATTCCACAGCAATCAAACACGTCTGGAGCAACAGAGGATCCTTTTCTCTCTTTTCTTCCGCTGTTCCGGTCCAGATGTTTTTCCCAGTTAAAGTCACGTCTTCCAACAACAGGAGAATATTGGTTGTTTGTGGGGGGGCCAGACTATCACGTCATGCTTCGTAATTTCCAGGATCAAACTAGACGTTGGCACCAGTTTTGCTGTGCAGAGGAACCTGGTGGTGACCTGCACACGGTTGCACCAGGTGCCTCCAGGCAGTTGCTGATGTTGCTCTGATGTTGCCTCAAACTTCTGCTCACGTCTTGTTTTTTACAGCGTCGCGAGTCTTCTTATTCCAAACGCTGCGTAAAGTTCTCTGGAAACAGTCCTTTCTGGGCGCTAGCACCGCGTGCTAACCACTCGCTTTCTTTGATACCCGTGAGCCAACCAGCGTCCTGCCCAACAACAACAACAACAACAACAACAACAGCGCAACGTTAACGCAGGACAATCTGACCTCAGCTCATCCCTAAACACCTGCGGCTGTTTTCTGTAGTCGGAGCAACAGTGACATCAGGTGACGCCTTTGTTTTATGCACCTGCTCCATTTAGCACGTCTCCACCTGAGCGAAGCTCTCCTGTGGTTCTCCTGTGGTTCTCCTGTGGTTCTCCTGTGGTTCTCCTGGGTCTCAGCAGAACTTTGTCAACTCGTGTTTGTGGGGTTTTTCTTTCGGACGTTTTTGAGTTTTAGTAACAATAAAAAGGTTCAAATGTTTTGACTGACAAATAAATGTAATCAAGGTTTCAGCCACACAGCTGAAATATTAAAATGTGTTTGTGGTCCTGGCAGGTGTGTCTGGTTCCATTCTCACCTGATCCTCCGCCGACTCGGTGGGCACCACCAGAACCACGTCACCTGTCTTCAGTTCAAGTTCGTCTGAGTTGGCTGCTTCAAAGTCGTGCATCGTCTCCACCTGAAGACACAGAGGTGTCACCTGTGGTCCTGCTGGGAACTTCCTGCCAGGGTCGGGGTCAGGAAAAGGGTCAGGGTCAGGGTCGGGATCAGGATCACGGTCAGGGTCGGGATCAGGATCACGGTCGGGGTCAGGATCGGGGTCAGGGTCGGGGTCAGGATCAGGGTCGGGATCAAGGTCAGGGTCGGGATCAAGGTCAGGGTGTCACAGCCCCTTTTCCCCAGTTCCCTCCTGTCCCAGTACTTTTCCACTGCCCTGCTCACACCACACCCTCTGATCACACACCTGCCCTCACTCATCAATCAGCTCACCTACCAGTGTATATATTCTCCAGCCTCACACTCACTCAGTGCCAGATTGTTCTTCTGCTTTCATGCGTGACTTTCCAGCGTTGTTTCCCTGCCGGATTACCCGTTACCGACCCTGCCTGTCTTCGTTCTGCCTGCCTTGCCTGTTCCCCGGACAACCTACCTGCTTTCTGCCCCTGACTACGACTTCTGCCTCAGCATCTCTGGTTCCTGTCTGCTCACCTGGTTTAGACTTCTCCGCCCGGCTCGGACTTCGCTGCTGCTCGTCCCACTCCCCGAGCCTGCAACCCATAGACTTTGTGCGGGCCCAGAGCCTGAAGAACGGACTATTTCCTGTGTTTCCTGGTCTGCCTGAGTTCCTGTTTGCCCGTGTGTTAATAAAAATCATTACTACGGTCCAGCTTTCCAGAGTGCTGCGTTTGGGTCCTAACTGCACCCGTCACAGTACAATCTGGCCAAAACATGGACCCAGCACACTCATCTCCACCTCAGTCTCGTTTGGACCAAGTGGAGGGACGGCTCCAACAATTCGAGGCCAGCTAGCCTCCAATGCTGCGGAGGCTCGGCAGACAGCATCGGCCCTGGAGCAGGCATTAAGGTCAGTAGCCACCCAGGTCCAACAGCTGGTGGTCTCAGTGTCACAACCGGCCGCTCCGGTTCCTGCTCCCCCACCAGGGACTGCTCCAGAGCCCCGGGTGGGAACCCCAGAGCGTTATTCTGGGGACCCAGAGGGCTGCAACCCGTTCATCACGAACTGTTCAATCCTGTTCACTCTGTAGCCCTACACCTTCGCCTCGGAGGCGGCGAAGGTCGCCTTTACCATCAATCACCTGACTGGCAGGGCACGCCTGTGGGGAACGGCAGAGTGGGAGAGGGGCACACCGGCCTGCTCCTCTTTCCAGGCCTTCTCTGCGGAGCTTCGGAAGGTTTTTGGGCCTGTTTCTCTGGGTCCGGATGCCACCGGGGGACTCATGAGCGTGAAGCAGGGAAGTCGGTCCATTGCTGACTACGCTATCGACTTCCGTACCCGGGCCCGGCTCAGTGACTGGAACCCAGCAGCCCAGTGCGACGCCTTCCTCAATGGGCTAGCACCATATATAAAGGATGCGTTGGTTCCTTTTGATCTTCCGCCCTCCCTTGATGGACTCATCAACCTGACTTCAAGGCTGGACAGGCGCGTCCAGGCAAGGAGAAGAAAGCTACGCCAGGGAGAGGCGGAGCACCGGTCGTCTGCCCGCCTGCGAGGATCTCCAGCCGCCTCCAACCTTCTCACAGGGCCCGCATCTGGGGGGGCCGAACCCATGCAGGTGGGACGCACCTGCCTGACTCCGGCGGAGCGAGAGCGACGACGACAGGGGAACCTCTGTCTCTACTGCGGACAGGCTGGGCACTTTGTCTCTCGTTGCCCAGTAAAAGGGGAGGGCTCAGCAGTAGACAGGGGCGGACTGCTGAGCCGGACTCAAGACTCGGCCCCCTGCCCACGGCCATTGTTTCACGTCCAGCTTCTGTTGGCGGGGGGCTCTCACACCCTCGCCACCTTCATAGACTCCGGGGCTGATGTCAGCCTGATCGATGAGGAGCTCGCCGTCCAGCTGGGTATCGACCAGGTTCTGTTACCACATTCAGTTCCTGCCAGCGCCCTGGATGGCCATCTCCTAGGGACTGTCACTCACCAGACCACGCCCATCCACATGCTTCTGTCGGGCAACCACCACGAGACCATACAATTCCACGTCCTGAAGTCACCTCACCTCCCACTCATCCTTGGTTACCCCTGGCTCCGTCGTCACAACCCCCACATTGACTGGGCGACGGGTTCCATTCTGGGGTGGAGTTCCTCCTGTCACCAGGTCTGCCTTAATCAAGCTGCCGCGCCTCTATTATCAGTCAAATCCATTCCGGCCCCCGACCTGTCTGCGGTACCCTCCGAGTACCATGACTTCCGGGAGGTGTTCAGCAAGGCTAAGGCTACCTCTCTGCCCCCTCATCGACCCTACGACTGCGCCATAAACCTTCAGTCCGGCACCACGCCTCCCAAGGGTCGTCTCTACTCACTGTCTGCGCCAGAAAGAGAGGCCATGGAGGTCTACATTAATGATGCTCTGGCTGCCGGGATTATCCGTCCCTCCTCATCGCCTGCTGGGGCAGGGTTCTTCTTTGTGGAGAAGAAGGACGGGTCCCTGAGGCCCTGCATCGACTAGAGGGGCCTCAATGAGATCACGGTCAAGAATCGATACCCTCTCCCACTCATCGCTTCAGCCTTTGAGCTGCTTCAGGGGGCCGTGGTCTTCACCAAGTTGGATCTCCGCAACGCCTACCACCTAGTCCGGATCCGGGAGGGGGACGAGTGGAAGACTGCCTTCAACACACCCACTGGACACTATGAGTACCTGGTCATGCCTTTCGGCCTTACTAATGCCCCGGCCGTATTCCAGGCACTCATTAATGACGTTTTGAGAGACATGCTCAACAAGACTATGTTTGTCTACCTGGACGACATCCTGATCTTCTCCCGTTCCAAGGAGGAACACGTGCATCATGTCCAGGCCGTCCTCCAACGCCTGCTGGAGAACTCGCTGTTTGTCAAGGCCGAGAAGTGTGAGTTCCATGCTACCTCCGTCTCTTTCCTGGGATACATTATCGGTCAAGGCAGTGTGGAGATGGACCCCTCCAAGGTCTCTGCCGTCACCTCCTGGCCCGTCCCAGAGTCCCGGAGACAGCTGCAACAGTTCCTGGGATTCGCCAACTTCTACCGAAGGTTCATCCGGGGATACAGCACCGTGGCTGCTCCGCTCACTTCTCTCACCTCCTCCAAGGTACCCTTCCGTTGGTCCCAGGCTGCCGAGGAGGCATTCCAGAACCTCAAGGCCCGGTTCACCTCAGCTCCCATTCTCCTGGTTCCTGACCCTGAAAGGCACTTCATAGTAGAGGTCGATGCTTCTGATGTGGGGGTCGGCGCCGTTCTCTCTCAACGCTCTGCTGATGACCAGAAAATGCACCCCTGTGCCTTCTTCTCCCGATCGTCTGTCTCCGGCAGAACAGAATTATGACATTGGGAACCGAGAACTGTTGGCGGTGAAACTGGCGTTGGAGGAATGGCGTCACTGGTTAGAGGGGACTAAATTGCCCTTCCTGGTTTGGACGGACCACAAGAACCTGGAGTACATCCGGTCGGCTAAGAGACTGAACTCCCGTCAGGCCAGGTGGTCCCTGTTCTTTACCAGGTTCAACTTTTCCCTCTCCTATCGGCCGGGCTCCCGCAACGTCAAGCCTGACGCGCTATCTCGCCAGTTCCTGGGAACAGAAGACACTGCCCTCAACCCAGACACCATTCTTCCTGCTCCCTGCCTTGTGGCTTCTCTCACCTGGGAGGTGGAGGAGCGTGTAAAGGCTGCCCTGGAGAACCAACCTGGTCCCAGCTCCTGCTCGCCTGACCGCCTGTTTGTCCCGGACAGTCTGAGGTCTGACGTCCTACAATGGGCCCACGGCTCCCGGCTCACTTGCCACCCAGGGATTCAGTGCACTAAAGAGGTCCTGCAGCGGCGGTTCTGGTGGCCCACTTTAGAGGAGGACACCAGAGAGTTTGTCAACGCCTGCCCGATCTGCAGTCTGCACAAGTCCTCCCGCCAGGCCCCTGCCGGTTACCTGCAACCTCTGCCTGTGCCACATCGACCCTGGTCCCATATTTCGCTGGACTTTGTTACCGGTCTGCCACTGTCGAGTGGATTCACCACTATCCTGACTGTGGTAGACCGGTTCAGCAAGATGGCCACTTCGTGCCCCTACCCAAGCTTCCGTCGGCCAAGGAGACTGCTGAACTTGTGCTACAGCACATATTTCGGCTCCACGGCCTTCCGTCGGACGTAGTCTCTGATCGGGGTCCCCAGTTCACGTCCGTATTCTGGCGGGAGTTCTGCAGCCTCATCGGGGCCACCGTAAGCCTGTCCTCTGGGTTCCATCCTCAATCCAACGGCCAATCGGAGAGGGTGAATCAGGAGATGGAGACGGCGCTTCGCTGCATGGCGTCCAGACACCCCTCCACTTGGTCCAAGCAGCTACTGTGGGTGGAATATGCCCACAACACCCTAACCAGCTCCACCACTGGACTTTCTCCCTTCCAGTGCGCCTATGGCTTCCAGCCGCCGCTGTTCCCAGCCCTGGAGAGGGAAGCTTCCTGTCCATCCGTCGAGGCTTCATCCGCCGTTGCCGCCAGACCTGGACCCAGGCCAGGGCTGCTCTCCTACGAGCAGCTGACCGTTACTCGACGGCAGCCAACCGCCGTCGCTCCCGGGCTCCCACTTACCTGGTGGGGCAGAAGGTATGGCTCTCGACCCGAGACCTTCCCTTGAGGGTAGAGTCCAAGAAGCTGGCTCCTAAGTTCATCGGGCCGTTTATTATCGAGAAGGTCATCAACCCTGCGGCTGTCAGGCTCAAGCTGCCCTGTGCCATGCGGATCCACCCAACCTTCCATGTCTCCAGGATCAAGCCGGTTCAAGAGAGTCCGTTGATGCCGGCTTCTCAGCCGCCACCACCTCCATGGATTATTGATGGGGGTCCTGCCTTCACAGTTCGCCGCCTGCTGCGCTCCCGCCACCGTGGAAGGGGTCTACAGTATCTCGTCGACTGGGAGGGATACGGCCCAGAGGAGAGGTCATGGGTCCCGGCCCGTCACATCCTGGATGCGCAGCTCATCCGCGAGTTCCATCACTGTCACCCTGACCAGCCCTCCAAGATCCCCAATGCTGGTGGCGGTGCCAATTTAGAGACTCTGTCCTCCCTGTCATCCGAGGCTTCCAGAGACGAGGAGGAAGCTGAGACGGAGGCCTCGGAAGAATTTTAGCCCTCCTCCAGGCCCCTTCCACCCACCCAGCTCAGCTTGGTCTTTGTTTTTGGGACGTCAGGGGCCGTCCCTTGAGAGGGGGGTTCTGTCACAGCCCCTTTTCTCCCGTTCCCTCCTGTCCCAGTACTTTTCCACTGCCCTGCTCACACCACACCCTCTGATCACACACCTCCCCTCACTCATCAATCAGCTCACCTACCAGTGTATATATTCTCCAGCCTCACACTCACTCAGTGCCAGATTGTTCCTCTGCGTTCATGCAAGACTTGCCGGATTGCCCGTTGCCGACCCTGCCTGTCTTCGTTCTGCCTGCCTTGCCTGTTCCCCGGACAACCTACCTGCTTTCTGCCCCTGACTACGACTTCTGCCTCAGCGTCTCTGGTTCCTGTCTGCTCACCTGGTTTAGACTTCTCCGCCCGGCCCCGACTTCGCTGCTGCTCGCCCCACTCCCCGAGCCTGCAACTCCTGGACTTTGTGCGGGCCCAGAGCCGGAGGAACGGACTATTTTCTGTGTTTCCCAGTCTGCCTGAGTTCCCGTTTGCCCGTGGGTTAATAAAAGTATTTACTACGGTCCAGCTTTTCAGAGTGCTGCATTTGGGTCCTAACTGCACCCGTCACACAGGGTCAGGGTCAGGATCACGGTCAGAGTCAGGGTCGGGATCAGGGTCAGGATCACGGTCAGATTCAGGGTCAGGGTCAGGGTCAGGGTCAGGGTCAGGGTCAGGATCAGGATCAGGATCAGGATCGTGATCAGGATCAGGGTCAGGGTCAGGGTCAGGGTCAGGGTCAGGAACAGGATCAGGATCAGGATCAGGATCAGGGTCAGGGTCCGGGTCGGATTATTGGCCTTGAAGGAAGTCTCACCTTGTACAGGAAGTCATCCGGGAGCCCGGACACGCCTCCAGATGGACTCATGTGTTTCATGGTCTGGCTCACCGTGGTCACATCGTTGTCACTGGCGGCGGTGGGCGAGATGATGTCACCATCGCGGTCGTCGTCACCTTCATTACTGGAGGCGGGTTCGATGATCACTGACGGGATCGGCATGTTTTCCTGCAACGACAGGAAGACGTGATCCCAGATCAAAACAGAACCGGGTCAGAGGAGCTGAAACACTCGTCTCCAATGAGGGAGCTCTGATTTAGGGTTTGAACTTCATTCACATTAATGAGACAATCGTGTCAGCGGCCCCCAAAACTATTATTATTGTTTGTTGTTGTTGTTCTTCTTTATATTTACCAGCGGAGCTGCTTCATCCGCACATGTTTGGTCAGCACCAGGAATCTACAGACAACATTTTTATTTAAGACGTATTAAAATAAAAAACAAGCAAAATCAACACAAATGAAAAAGATGCCTCATCAAGCTCCGCCTCCTGGATGGATGAAGGTTCCTCAGGTACCTTCAAAGGAAAACATTCACGTTTATTAGAAACTGAGTGAAGTATTGATTGATACAAGATGATGAGGATGAGGATGATGAAGATAATCCTGATGGTGATGAAGACAATCTTAATGATGATGAAGATCATCTTGATCATCATCATCATAAAGGTCTTCATGATGGTGAGTTTGCTGATGATGAAGATCATCTTGATGAGGATGGTGATGAAGATCATGATGATGATAATCTTAATGATGATGATGAAGATAATCTGGATGAGGATAACAAATTTGATGATGAAGATCATCTTGATGAGGATGATGATTTTGATGATGAAGATCATCTTGATGAGGATGAAGACAATCTTAATGATGATGATGATGATGATGAAGATCATCTTGATGAGGATAATGAGTTTGCTGATGAAGATCATCTTGATGATGAGTTTGCTGATGATGAAGATACTCCCGGCCATGGTGGTGATGATGAAGATGAACCTCCCGACTGACCAGATGTATCAAGGATGAAGATCATGCTGTTCACTTACGACTGGCTTCTCCTTCTCCAGACTGCCTGATCCCTCTGTGTCCTCCTCACCAGCAGGTGGCGCTTCAGTCTCCTCCATCACTTCATCAGAGGGAGCAACAGTGGGCTCCAGCTCTTCCTCAGTGGAAGGAGCTGTAGTCGGCTTCACCTCCTCTTCTTCACTCTTCTCTTCCTCTTCTTCAGCAGGTGCTGCGGGCTCCTCACCAGCAGGGGGAGCTGTAGCCTCCTGTTCCTCAGGAGCTTCTGTGTCTGGAGCTTCAGGAACCTCACTTGGTTCTGTTTTAACCTCGTTCTTGTAGAGAAAACTTGGTGTGAACCCAAAACTGGCTCCTGACATGTTCCTTTCAACTCGAACCAGAACTAGAACTGAGTTTCTTAATAGGAGATAATGTGATCTAGATGAATCACTAATAGAACTAGACTAAACCACAACTGCACTGTTGGACCTTGGTTACCATCTGAAGATGCTGTCAGATGCAAACGTCAGCAGATCACTAATGATCTCTATCAATACTGATCAGCCTGATAACAGCAGCAGGTTTCCAGCACTTTCTCTGCTTTCAATTTACACAATTTTCAAATCTGAAACCCATTTTTCTGAAACTGATGAACCTCGTTAAACTAAACCTGTCTATAAAGCCTGACCTGGTTAAACTTACCATTTTATCAAAATCAGCAAAAAAAGAGGGCGGAGCCGCATCCTGAGGAGCAGACAGGTGAAACACAAACGAGTCACAACGAGTCACATTATAACATTTACTTCCACTAAACCCTCAACATCAACATGCCAGACTAACCGTTACAGTACTTTAACTAACCCACACTGACCAACACTAACCCACACTGACCAACATTAACCCACACTAACCCTAATCTACACTAATACTAACCCATATGAATACTAAGCCAACACTAATCCACACTAACACTAACCCACACTAACGCTGACCCACACTGACTAACAATAACCCACACTAACACTAACCCACACTAACACTAACCCACACTAACCCACACAAGCACTGACCCACACTAACCCACACTGACCAACACTAACACACTAACCCACACTAATGAGCACTAACCCACACTAACATTAACCCCACTAACTAGCATTAACCCCCACACTAACTACACTGACCCACACTATCAATACCCACACTAACCCACACTAACTAACACTAACACTAACCCACACTAACTAACACTAACCCACACTAACTAACACTGACCCACACTAACTAACACTGACCCACACTATCAATAACCCACACTAACTAAGACTAACACTAACCCACACTAACTACACTGACCCACACTATCAATAACCCACACTAACCCACACTAACCCACACTAACTATCACTAACCCACACTAACTAACACTAACCCACACTAACTAACACTAACCCACACTGGTCATGATGATTCACAAAACACACTTTACTGGTCCGACACACATCTTTCATTCAAAACCTCTTTGGTTCTGACTGACATTCAACCTTTGTGGGCTGTTGTTGCTATATTTGTTGTTGTTGTTGCTGCTACTGTTGTTGTTGTTGCTATATTTGCTGCTGCTGTTGTTGTTGTTGTTGTCTCCCTCGGTGGAGAAGACACATGACTCAATCCCATGATGGTATCCAATCGATTCCTCCCTCCGTTCTGAGGGATCCGTCT